>NC_133332.1:44462474-44687474 GCF_042186555.1 Aquarana catesbeiana | reverse complement strand
ACATTTTCACTTAGGGGTGTACTCACTTTTGTTGCCAGCGGTTTAGACATTAATGGCTGTGTGTTGAGTTATTTTGAGGGGACAGAGAATTTACACTGTTATACAAGCTGTACACTCACTACTTTACATTGTAGCAAAGTGTCATTTCTTCAGTGTTGTCACATGAAAAGATGTAATAAAATATTTACAAAAATGTGAGGGGTGTACTCACTTTTGTGAGATACTGTATATACAGTATAGCCCACACATCTAATAATTAAATTTCCATGTCCCTCAATGGACTACAAGAAAAAAAATGACTAAAGTTTAAATATCTTGCTATTCTTTCATCCCTCAATGGACTTGAAATTTTAATTTGAATGAAAACCACGTATCAAACCTATCAGTAGATCCAGAGGTATGAGCAGCTGAAGTTATAAGGAATATGGAACATAGTATGTTTTAGGCTTCATTCTCACGAGGTGGATCCGCTGCCACGGAGTCCGCCTCTGTCCGCCAGCTAAGCGGGAGATCTCTCCGTTGATCTCTGCTGAGCCCGGCGGATGACAGGTCCCTGTCTGCTCACTGAGCGGGGAGGGGCTTGTCGAGTGCCGCTGGTTACTATGGAGAGATCAGACGGAAACGGACAGCATGTCCGTTTTCATCAGATCTCACCTGATCCAATAGGGAGGGATGCAAATGTAGGGGCATTTTAGCGGATCGGACCGGGTCGGATGTCAGCGGACATGTCACCGCTGACATCCGTCGCTCCATAGACTAGCCTGTCAGTTTTGTTGGCGGACCTGAATGGTCCGACAGTGTGAAAGGGGCCTTACACCAAAAACCTCTCTATACAACAATAACATTACAGGGGGTCCCCGGGTTACAAACAAGATAGGGACTGTAGGTTTGTTCTTAAGTTGAATCTGTTTGTAAGTCGGAACAGGTACATTTTTTAAGTGTAGCTCCAGCCAAAAAATCTATTTTTAAGTTTTGTAGATAACATAGGGAAGGGTTATCACCCCTGTAACATTTTTTTTGCTGTCTGTGCCCCTGTTCAGAAGATTTCACCTCACTTTCTGTCCCAATGACAATTGGATTTTGAAAATTTGGGGTTATTAGGGAAATAAGGATAGGTGATAAAGCATCAGTGGAGACACCTTTTTCCCATATTAACTCTTACAGGAGTGAATTTCCCTTCCTAGGGGTAGATTTCCTCTCACTTCCTGTTGTCTCCCTCCGTTTGTAAGTAGGAGTCGTTTGTAAGTCGGATGTTTGTAAGTAGGGGACCCCCTGTATTAGTAAAAATTAAATATAATACGCAACAAATAAGAATAATAGCCAGAAAAGAAAAACAGACAGTGAAAATTGTCATGCTCCTTCGAGTTCAGGGGAAAAGTGACCTCATACATTGATGGTCAGTTGAGAACTCCACCCTTTATACTGGTGGACAGCACCTTACATTGTTGGCCAGTGAAGTTAACCCTTATACCGGTGGTGAGTCAAAGAAATGCAATATACACTTATAATTAATGGAGAAGTTCCCCTTTATACTGGTGATCATTGGGAAGAATGCACCTTACATTGGTGATCATTGGAGAAGTTCCTCTTTATACTGGCGGTCTGTGGGAAGAATGCACCTGACATTGGTGGCCAGTGAAGAAATTTGCTCTTTATACCGGGTGTCAGTGAAAGGAATGCAATTTACACTGGCAATCAGTGGAGAAGTTCCCCTTTATACTAGTGGTCAGTGGAAGGAATGCACCTTATACCAGTGATCAGTAGAGAAGTTCCCTTTATACTGGTGGTCATTGGGAAGAATGCACCTTATATTGGTGGTAAGTGGAGAAGATCCCCTTTATACTGGTGGTCGGTGGAAGGAATGCATCTTATATTGCTGGTCAGTGGAGAAATTCCCCTTTATACTGGCGATCAATGGAAAGAAGCAAAATTACATTGGTGGCCACTGGAGAAGTTCCCCTTTATACTGGAGGTCAGTGGAAGGAATGCATCTCTTACTGTTGGGCAGTGGAGAAGTTCCCCTTTATACTGGTGGTCATTGAGAAGAAAGCACCTTACATTGGTGGCCAGTGGAGAAGTTCCTTTTATACTTGGTCAGTGGAAAGAATGCACCTTTTATTGGTGTTGAGTATAGAAGTTCCCCTTTACACTGGTGGTCAGTGGGAAAAAAGCACCTTACATTAGTAGTCAGTGAAGACGTTCCCCTTTATACTGGTATTCATTGGGGCAAACGCATCTTATTTTGGTGGTCAGTGGAGAATTTCCCCTTTATACTGGCGGTTAGTGGGAGGAAAGTACCTTACTTTGGTGGTCAATGGAGAAGTCCCCCTTTATACTAGTGATCAGTGGAAAGAAAGCAAATTACATTGGTGGTCAGTGGACAGGTTTCCCTTTATATTTATGACCAGTAGAAGGAATGCACCTTACATTGGTGATGAATAGAGATATACAGGTGGTTAATGGGAAGAATGTACCTTACATTGGTGGTCAATAAGGAGAATGCTCCCTTACAGATGGCTAGAACAATCATTGGTATCAGTGGTTACTTATCTTAGAGATGGAAATTGCTCAAGGAACCCCTAGAAACCTCTGGAGGAACCCTGGTTGAGAAAGGCTGTTTTACATGAATGGGTTACATGAAGGAGATATATCTTTAGGCCTAAACTGCTGCAATAAACGCTGCAACTGAAATCAGAATCATAATGAACTCTTCAATCTGATTTCCATACCAAGTAATTTACCGTTTTTATAAACAAACATCTGTTTCATTTTTATTACAATGCCTATAAACGGCTGGAAACCTCACATTACGGGTTTACGCAGTTTTCACAAAATAAGGTCTGCCATGAACATTCCTGCACAACGCCGCCTTACAGAGACACAACGTGACTTCTTTATATATAAAGCAGGTTCATTAAGATGCTGACATTGCCACATTACAAGACTGCATTCAACAGATTGAGAAGATCGCTTATGATTTATAAAAATATCTTGGAGATGGAAATTTCTGGGGTCTATAGGCGGCAGTGTATTTAGGCACAGCAGTATCCACACTATTTAATAACATGGTGCACATAGAAATGGCGTGCAGCCCACCCTGCATTCTGATGACGGCTTTCATCAGCCTGGAACGCTCGAGACAATGAAAGACAAATCGATCATCGGTCGCTCTAGATGAGGGCGCTTTGCTCTTTGCCCTACTAACTTACTTATATTCGATTAAGTGAAGGAAGACTTTGCAAAGCGGCACTGCTCACATTCCACAACAGCTGACCATTCCAGACACGTCACAAAACTATTTTTCCCATAAACAGAAGCTAGAAACTTAACCATTGCATGCAACACACACATACAAATATGTAAACACATAAGGATACACTGAATACATAGGTAAATGCTGGTACACATGGACAGTTGGTGGCCAAAGCCTGTGCCCAGCGAGGCGGGCAGCCAGAGCCTGTGCCTAGAGAGACGGGCAGCAAGGCAGCCGCCCAGAGAGACGGGCAGCAAGGCAGCCGCCCAGGGAGACGGGCAGCAAGGCAGCCGCCCAGGGAGACGGGCAGCAAGGCAGCCGCCCAGGGAGACGGGCAGCAAGGCAGCCGCCCAGGGAGACGGGCAGCAAGGCAGCCGCCCAGGGAGACGGGCAGCAAGGCAGCCGCCCAGGGAGACGGGCAGCAAGGCAGCCGCCCAGGGAGACGGGCAGCAAGGCAGCCGCCCAGGGAGACGGGCAGCAAGGCAGCCCCCCAGGGAGACGGGCAGCAAGGCAGCCCCCCAGGGAGACGGGCAGCAAGGCAGCCCCCCAGGGAGACGGGCAGCAAGGCAGCCGCCCAGGGAGACGGGCAGCAAGGCAGCCGCCCAGGGAGACGGGCAGCAAGGCAGCCGCCCAGGAAGACGGGCAGCAAGGCAGCCGCCCAGGGAGACGGGCAGCAAGGCAGCCGCCCAGGGAGACGGGCAGCAAGGCAGCCGCCCAGGGAGACGGGCAGCAAGGCAGCCGCCCAGGGAGACGGGCAGCAAGGCAGCCGCCCAGGGAGACGGGCAGCAAGGCAGCCGCCCAGGGAGACGGGCAGCAAGGCAGCCGCCCAGATCAATGGACAGATTATTTGGGCAAACCATGTAGCTGCACAAGGGCCTTGCAGGACTTTCGGGTCCCATTTGTAGTAGCTGTGAATGACATGTGTACTAGGAACCTGCCTTGTTGACTTCTTGGGCAGATAATAAACCAGGGGTCTCCAAACTGTGGCCCAAGGGGCAGATGCGGCTCTTTGATAGCCTTTATCTGGCCCTTGGGGCACTATTCCTCCCACTGACACCAACAATGCTGCACGGTTTCTTCCAGCGATACCAATGACAGGATACTACTGCTTCTCCTAATATGGGCAATACTCCTACTCTTTGACCACCAACCCTAAGGCCATATTTATTCTCACTGATGCCAGGCCCATGACATTTCTGCCCCTGCTGGCCACACTCCGGCCCTCCTAAAGTCTGAAGGACAATAAACTGTCCCTTTGTTTTAAACGTTTGGAGACCCCTGTAATAAACAGAAGTCATTCTTCTTGGTGTCCTAATCATGCTTCAGGTTTGTAATTTGGTGATAAGCAGTAATTCCTACCTGACTGACACAGATGTGTAGGATGCCTCCACCATATCCTACTGACACCCTTGGACTGACGTAAAGGGAGGCTTCAACTTCTGACCCCCAATTACATATTACGACCCATGAAAGAGCTCAAGATATTGCAATGGCTATGCTTTATATAGCTTGTAAATTAATATTTGTGCTGGGGAGGGGGTCCAAAAATTGTTCTTGCAGAGAGGCCCTTTGGAGACTTCGTCCGCCACTGTACCTGGAGGTAATGGGAGTCTTGGTAACCACCATACGGCAAAGTGCTTCCCTGCCATCTGTGAGAAGTGAGATTTACCAACCTGCTGGGAAATATCTGAGATATTGAGCTATCGAAGATGAGAAATGGTCATTATCACCTCCTGGGGTTGCCTCATTCATTCTGACCCTCGCCAGAGGGTTGTGTCAGGTTGTCAGATCAGGGACAAGACTGAGCAGTGTATGACCACTCTTGATAAGATAGTCCACTGGTGTGTCCCAACGTATGCAGTGTGTATGTGCATTGCACACAGGGGCCCGCTGTGCACTCACTGCACACATTTAGGATTAGATGCAGAAAGTGCTCCTCACCGTGATGCCACCCTTTGAGCTACAGATGCACTTGTCACTTGCGGCTGCAGTTTAAAGGAGATCTGTGTATGCCACCACTGCACCCTTCAGGGGGCGACAACATGTTGATTAAGTACGCATGTCCTCACCGGCCCCCTCAAACAATTCTAAACAGAAAAAAGTTATTTATAAAACCTAGTAAAACCAAGTAATAGTATGCAGTCTAAAGCTTACCATACACAGCTCAAATTTTGTCTGATTCTTCTGAATTGGCCAAAAGTCAAACCACGGGTGACCCTGCTGACACCACCCGATTCAACAAACTTCAATTAAGAAATCTAAGGAGCTGTGCAGAAGAAAAAAAAAAAGTTGGCTGAGAAAAGATTGCAGCCAGCCAATCAGCTGCAGCTGTTTGGGCGTTCTGACAGTCGGGGGTGACAGCTGTCAGAATACAATACCGGGAGATTCCTCTATCCACAGCATTTAGCATGTATGGAGGAATCAATGGAAGGCTGAACAAGAGAAATCTTTAAGTGTATGGCCAGCTTAAAGGTCCGAGGGGAACAGGTGTTTATTGGGTGCAAATCAATGGCCAGCGCCAAATCGCATTTCAACTAATCACATGAGTAGTTACATGCGATCAGTGTCTCTGAATGAGCCTGGACACCGATGGCTTGCATACAGGGTGGGTGACCCTGTCCACCTCTAAGGATCCGTTCACATATATGCAAATTCGATGCGTTTTGAACTGCATCCCATTCGCATACCATGTGAACCGGCAGCCTTCTCAATGCAGACGGTTTACACATGTGCAGGGAGGCCCAGTTCAAATTTTAAAAAGAGTCCTGTGCGTTTTTCAGTCCAGTTCAAATGAACAGAACCGCACCAGACTCCCGTGCTGAAACCGCAGCTACATACATGTGAACCCAGCATAAATCCTCATACACACCATAAGATTTTCTGTAGATTTTTGTCTTCAGATTTACCAAAACCATATAATATGAGGTCAAACCTTAAGAGTTTCAATTTGTATGGAATCAGGCAGCCCTTGCACTACATGGTTTTGGTAAATCCGAAGACAAAAATCTGCAGAAAATCTAATAGTGTGTATGGGGCCTAAGTGTTCAATGTCTATGCAACCCCGCCATAGAGCAGTGGAGAGTCGAGTACAGTATTAAACCCAAAACCAAAAATTGAATATATTTACAGCTTACCAATCATTAGATGTGGTGGCTGCACTGGTTTTGTTTTTTTTTTAGGCTTTCTTTCTCCTCTGTTTTTACCTGATGATCTGGCCAGTAACACATCTCCTGTATTAGCGAGATGCAACTCTGTATGAATGAGCACAGGAGGCACAGCAGCATTGCCAGTCTGGGGGGAGGGGAGTGTTAAATGTATTAGTGTTGTATGATAGGTGTACGAGTGTTAAATGTAACAGATTTAAATACACTAGCAAACTGAAGCCAAACTCCAGCTCCCACTTTATAATCAGTTGCAGCAATCACTATTTTTCCTTTTGGGATAAAGGTTTTGCATGAACAAATAAAAGCCGATCATTTTAATCACCCGACAGTGTTGAGTGGTTTGTAAACTGATATATTCAGCTGGAGAGCTTGTAAAAAAAACAGGATTTGCTGGCCAGATCACCAAATGAAAATAGAACAAATAAAGCCTAAGAAAGGAAACACATGCAGCCTTCACATCTAGGAATTGGTAAGCTGCAATATAATCAATGTTTACTTTTGGGTTTATTACGGCTTGACCGAAGGAGCGCCCAACTCGTGATCTTACACACAGATCCACTACATTCACACGCTGAATGGTGTATATAGCAATCAATGCACAGTCATGCAACAAATAAGAAAACAAAACATCTATACCATATCTATGTATAGATTCACACACTTATTAGGGATGCGCTGGTACCAAGTATTTTCAGGAATACTTGTACTCCTGAAAAGGCTCCCGATACCGATACTTTGGGCTGCGATTTGTGTCCATACAAAATGAATGGCCCCAAACCACACTGCAAAGAATCGAATGCGATTTGAACAGTAATGCGGTGAGATTCCTGTCCGAATTGCATGCGGTTTCCCACACTGCTCCTGTGTGAACCCAGGTTTAAAATCACTATGAGAAGCCTGGGAAACCACATGCAATAGGGACAGGAATCGCACCGCATTCCTGTTCAAATTGCACGTGATTCTGTGCAGTACGATTTGCACCCATTCATTTTGTATGGATGCAAATTGCACCGCAAAGTATCAGTACTCATACTCGCCGATAAAAAAACAGCATCAGTGCATAATATATATATATATATATATATATATATATATATATACATATACACACACACACACACACACACACACACACACACACACACACACACACACACACACATAGACTATCAATACACAGATACTTGTATCCATTTGTTGTAATATATACAAATACACACACACAGTAACACAACAGAGACCACTGTATCTACACCAGGGGTCTCCAATGTTTCTAAGCAAAGGGCCAGTTTACTGTCCTCCAGAATTTAGGGGGTAGACTGACCAGTCGGAGTAGAAAATGCCCAAACATCAGCGCCCCATCATTTTTTTCTTTTAATGTGAGAACTGGTGCCTCATTGTTATCAATGGAAGACGAATCACTGCCGTCATTTGGGGGCACGGTCCCCCATCATTGGTGTCAGTTGGTGAAATAGTGCCCCATCATTGGTATCAGTACATAGGGGAACTAGTGCCCATTATTGGGGTCAGTTGATGAAATAGTGCCCCATCGTTTGTGTCAGTACATAGGGGAACTAGTGCCCATTATTGGGGTCAGTTGATGAAATGGTGCCCATTATTGGGGTCAGTTGATGAAATAGTGCCCCATCGTTGGTGTCAGTACATAGGGGAACTAGTGCCCATTATTGGGGTCAGTTGATGAAATAGTGCCCCATCGTTTGTGTCAGTGCATAGGGGGATTAGTGCTCATTATTGGTGTCAGTTGGTGAAATAGTGCCCCATCGTTGGTGTCAGTACATAGGGGAACTAGTGCCCATTATTGGGGTCAGTTGATGAAATGGTGCCCATTATTGGGGTCAGTTGATGAAATAGTGCCCCATCGTTGGTGTCAGTACATAGGGGAACTAGTGCCCATTATTGGGGTCAGTTGATGAAATAGTGCCCCATCGTTGGTATCAGTACATAGGGGAACTAGTGCCCATTATTGGGGTCAGTTGATGAAATAGTGCCCCATCGTTGGTATCAGTACATAGGGGAACTAGTGCCCATTATTGGTGTCAGTTGATGAAATAGTGCCCCATCGTTGGTGTCAGTACATAGGGGAACTAGTGCCCATTATTGGGGTCAGTTGATGAAATGGTGCCCATTATTGGGGTCAGTTGATGAAATAGTGCCCCATCGTTGGTGTCAGTAGATGGAATGGTGGCCCAACGTCCTGATAAAGGCAAGCAAAGGGCCACATGCGGCCCCCGGGCTGCAGTCTGGAGATGACTGATCTACAGGTTTGCTCGTACAATTGGATGTAATAGGACGACACACACATCTGCATCGATCAATCTGTATACAGCAGGATGTACTAATCTATATATAGATGGCATTATTCTATAGTTAAGAAAACAGAAACAATGTAAATAAAAATGCTCACATAAACAGAACTGTCAGGAAAACGTCATTTCTGGTTTTCAGATCCTAAACATAGCACCATGGCGGGTTTCTGTTGCATGCCATCTGGTGTGCCCCTCCCCCCTCTATTATATACCCCCCCTCTCCCTCCATCATATAAGATGATAGAATTTACAGATACGCAGCAGTCATACCCGGTCCTGCGGCCCCCATGACTAACCTGAAGACAGAGGGTCCCGGCCAGGCGTCTGCTTCTTCCTGCTGCGGTTCAGCGATGCCTGGGATGAGAGAAGAGAGAGGATTGGAGGCAATGATGATCCAGCCCCTGATACATTGTAGACTCCTACAGTGATGTGTGGCTGGAGAGGGTGACACCGTGCTCTACACTGACACCGATCATCCCCCCCCCCCCCCTTCCCTCTCCTCCCTGTGTACATCATCTCCCCTCCATCCACTTCCTCCCCCCTCCCCCCCACCCCCATAATCTGACAGCTGCCTCTGTCTGTGCCCAGGGGCAGAAACCTGGACCCAGATGAGTCACTGTCCCTTCCCCTGCCAGAGATGACCAACCCAGGGCCTCCGACTGCCAACAGTGCCATGACAGATAAAGAGGAACTACAAGTACCAGAGGAGCTACACTGTACCAGCAGCTCAGCGTTGAAGAATGTGGACAGATGTTCTGCCAGGGCACACTGGGTCATGAAGTTCCTCATCAGGGAATGCTGTAGATACATTGAATGGTATGCTGGCTCTTGTAGTTCCCAAGCAAGGTGCAATGGCTTTTCTAGTTCTCCAGCTGGGCATGTCGGCTGAAATACTGTTGCATCAGGGCATGCTGGCCCTTGTAGTTCTTCAGCGGGGTACACCGCCTATGTAGTTGCTGGACATGACATGCAGGTCCAGGTTGCTGCTTAGCGGGGCACGCTGCTCCTTGTAGTCCCAAAGCAAGGTGCGCTCACATATGTAGATCCTCAGCAGGGCGCTCTGCCCCAAATACGTGACAGAAGCATGCTGGCTTTTGTAGTTCCTCGAGGGCCCACTATAGTTATATTGCACGGTCTGCTGGCTCTTGACATGCCCCAAGCAAGGTACTCTGGTTTTTGTAGTTCTTCAACAAGGACATGCTAGTGCTTATGGATCCTCAACAAGGCATGAGGCATGTAGTCATCACCTGGCAGGGAAAAACTACTCTTGCACTTGCTTAACATTTCATGCTGAGTCTTGTTGTTCCTCAAAAGGATACACAGTGCATGCCGGCTCTTGTAGTTCCTCAAAAGGATACACAGTGCATGCCGGCTCTTGTAGTTCCTCAAAAGGATACACAGTGCATGCCGGCTCTTGTAGTTCCTCAAAAGGATACACAGTGCATGCCGGCTCTTGTAGTTCCTCAAAGGGATACACAGTGCATGCCGGCTCTTGTAGTTCCTCAAAAGGATACACAGTGCATGCCGGCTCTTGTAGTTCCTCAAAGGGATACACAGTGAATGTCGGCTCTTGTAGTTCCTCAAAGGGATACACAGTGAATGTCTGCTCTTGTAGTTCCTCAAAGGGATACATAGTGCTGCATGCTGGCTCTTGTAGTTCATCAAAAGAATACATAGTGCTGCATGCTGGCTCTTGTAGTTCCTCAAAAGGATACACTGTGTGCCAGCTCTTGTAGTTTCTCAAAAAAGGATACACTGTGTGCCAGCTCTTGTAGTTTCTCAAAAAAGGATACACTGTGTGCCAGCTCTTGTAGTTTCTCAAAAAAGGATACACTGTGTGCCAGCTCTTGTAGTTTCTCAAAAAAGGATACACTGTGTGCCAGCTCTTGTAGTTTCTCAAAAAAGGATACACTGTGTGCCAGCTCTTGTAGTCCCCAAGCAAGAAACTTTGAGTTTTGTCGTTTATGGGTTCTTACTCTCAGCAAGGCACACTGACCCAAATACGTCATGAGAACATGCTGGCTCTTGTAGTTCCTCAGCCGGGCACATCAGACCATGTATTTTCTCAACAGTGCATGCTGGATCTTGTAGTTCCTCAGAAGGAAACACTGGCTCCTGCAGGTCTTATAAACAGCACTGCTGCCATTTGTAGTTCAACACCGCACGATGGTTTATGTAGTTCCTCCTCAACAGGGGAGTGCTGGCTCTTGTAGAACAATGCATGCTGGCTGTTGTAGTTCCTCAACCGTGCAAGCTGGCTCATACCATTCCTTAAAACTGCACACTGGCCTTTGTAGTTCCTCAGCAAGGCACACTGGTTTTTGTAGTTTCATAACCCTGCAGGCTGGCTCATGTAGTTCCTCAACAGGGTACATTGGTTCTTGTGGTTCCTTAACAGGGTACACTGGTTCTTGTAGATTCACAATACTGCATGCTGGTTCTTGTAGTTCCTCAACAGGGCACACTGGTTCTAGTAGTAAAGAGGGCACGTTCGTTCCTATAGTTCCTCAACACTGTATGCTGGCTCTTGTAGTCCCTCAACAGGGGACCTGTCTATTCTCAGCTGGGTGTCCTGATCAGATGTAGACATAACCAATCTGAAACCCCCCCAGACTCACGACCCACACCCCCCCGCCCCAATCATGGAAGTTTCCTGTAGTTCTCTTGAACTCCCCCCCCCCATACCTGTCCTCTTCTTCCCTCCTCTCCTCTCCTCTCCTCCCCATAATGATGACATAACAGTCAGAACCCAACAGCAAGGATTAACCCATTACTAACTGGATAAATGGGGTGACCATCCAGCGCGGAAGGTGGGGTCCAGTTCCAGGAGCAGCTTGTCTTCAGGGGTCCAGGCAGGTATAGGAAGGATGGGGGGAGGGGGAAGGGGATACAGAATGGCAGGAAAAAGGGAGAAGAGATCAGACTACATACAATGACAGCCCAGGGAGGGAAAAGGAGGGAAAGGGGGCAGTGGAGGGGGAAATGGAGCCACAAAACCCCCAACACCAATACAAGGAGCGAAATCAGGAGGAGGAAAGACGTGACTTAAAGGGGGGAAACCCCCAGCAGAGGAGAGGAGGAGGAGGGGAGCATAGAGAGCCCTGCGATACCCAATGCTGTGTGCAGATGGATGAAGAGGCACAGTCAGCCAGAGGGAGGAGCCGCCGCAAAGCATTGTGGGAAGAGTAGTTTGGTGGTTCTGGTCCTTCCTGCAAAGCATTGTGGTCCCTGATCTTTGCTGTTTAGTCTGATCCCTATGTGTGCTCTGATCCCTATGTGTGCTCTGATCCCTATGTGTGCTCTGATCCCTATGTGTGCTCTGATCCCTATGTGTGCTCTGATCCCTATGTGCTCTCATCCCTATGTGCTCTCATCCCTATGTGCTGCCTCTGCTCCTTAACCCTTTATTAGGCCTGATTCACACCTATGCATTTTTAGTGCTTATTGCAGATTTGCACTACAGAATGTGTTCCATAGGAAACCATGTTAAATGGACTGTAGTACAAATCTACAAAATGCAAAAAAGCACTAAAAATGCCTAGATGTGAACCAGACCTACTTCCCCCGAATTACAAACAAAGGTTATACTTCCCAGATCATTTTCTCCTACGTTGGTCCAGTCACACTGCAATGTGTGCGTTTATCGCACTCTGCTATACTTTTTTTTTTTTTTAACCGCAGTAAACTTTATTTGTAAGGGCTCATGCACACAGGACATTTTAAAAATGCCAGCGCTAAAAATGCCCGTTTTTTTCAAGTTTATTTACAGAACGTTTTAAAAATGGCAGCGCTAAAAACGCCAGTTTTTTCACGTTTATTATTATAGAATAATAAACGTGAAAAAAACGGGCATTTTTAGCGCTGGCATTTTTAAAATGTCCTGTGTGCATGAGCCCTTACAAATAAAGTTTACTGCGGTTAAAAAAAAAAAAAAAAAAGTATAGCAGAGTGCGATAAACGTGAAAAAACTGGCGTTTTTAGCGCTGCCATTTTTAAAACGTTCTGTAAATAAACTTGAAAAAAACGGGCGTTTTTAGCACTGGCATTTTTAAAAGGTCCTGTGTGCATGAGCCCTTACAAATAAAGTTTACTGCAGTTGAAAAAAAAAAAAAAAGTTTAGCCATGTTTTTACATTAGTGGTATTGCATGTTTTTCCCACGTTTTTGGCGTTAACGTTTTTTCATTAAAAACACTATAATATAAAAATGCCTAAAAACGTCAAGCTTGACGCATTTAGCCGCATTTTTTTGGCTTTTTTTTTTTTCATTTTTACAGCTCCTGGACGCGCAGGCTGTCATTTTTTTTTTTTCTACTGCCCCCAACGCCTCTGACAGTTTATGTGTGCATGGACACACAGGCTAACACGTAGGGGCGTTTAGAGGCAGTTAAAAAAAAATGTCAAATGCCCCTAACAGCAGCTGTGTAAAAACAGGCCTTAGCCCTGGTTCACATTGATGCATTTTGACATGCGATTTGACATGTCAAATCGGTGGCAATGGCACCGTCCTAATCGGTATGACGCTGCATTTGCGGCGCCGAACTGATTTAAAAAAGTAGTTTTTGTACTACTTTTTGCGATTTCCATTGACATCTGTGCAGAAACCCGCACAGATGTCTGTGAAATCGCCGCCGAAATCGGGACTGACATGCGGGTTTTATTCCCGCAGCTCAGTGTGAACCAGGGCTTAGCCTCCATGCACATTAAAATAATGCTATAAAAACGCCAGTAGCTTTGCAGTGAGTCTTTCAACGTTTTTCAATGTTTTTGCAGTAGCGTTCTTCCGCGGCAGCGTTTTTTAGCGTTTTTTTTTTCAATGGATCAAAAACGTTAAAAACCGCTGGTGAGCCGACGTTTTTGAGCGCTTATCGGTATTTATGAGCGTTTGGTGTTTTTTGTGGTCAGAAAAAGCGACTCCTGAATGCGATTTTATGGCGTTCAGAAGACAGCCCATAAACTCCACTGCTGATAAACATCTAAAAACATTCCATGTGTGCATGGACACATAGGATAACATAGAGGGGAGTGTTTGGGCTGTTATTAAGAAAACGCCCAAACTCCCAAAAACGGCCGTTTATGAGCTTCAGTGTGCATGGAGCCTAAAGGAAACTTCAGAAGACTGTTTTCACTCTGGAAGGTTTTACCCCCCCCTTAATGACAGGCAATTGCGCGGTCATGCAACATTGTATGCAAATTTAATTTATTTAATTTTTTTCCCCTACAAATAGAGCTTTCTTTTGGTGGTCTGTGATCACCTCTGCGTTTTTTTTATCTTTCATTATATAGACAAAAAAAAAAAAAAAATACAGAAAATTTTGAAAAAAAAAAAAATACAGAAAATTTTGAAAAAAAAAACAACAATATTTTCCACTTTCAGTTATAAAAAATATCCAATAAAATTGAATTTCTCCATAAATGTAGGCCAAAATGCATTCTGCTACATGTCTTTAGTAAAAAACCAGACTGCATTTTTAGGGACGCTATACTATTGGGGACACATAGTCCTGATTGTGATCTAAGCCCAGGTTCACACTGACTGCTGAACTCGCACAATTTCATTCCCGCATGTCAGCCCCGACTTCAGGGGCGATTTCAGAGACATCAGTGCTGGTTTCCTGCACAGATGTCAATGGAAATCGCACCCCCCCCCAAATCGCCAAAAGTAGTACAGAAACTACTTTTGGGCATCGGACACTGCAATTGCCGCCAATTTGACATGCGATTTGACATGCCACATCGCATGTGAACCAGGGCTAATATTCTGATCTGTAAAAGATTCTATACTAGTAATGGAGGTGATCAGCAACTTATAGCGTGGCTGTGATAGTGTGGCTGCCAATCTGGCGCTAACAGACACTGGCTGGTAGGCACACTGGTTGCGATTTGTCATGCGATTTGACAGTTCCAAACCGCTTGACAAGCCACACCCCATTGCCGGCAATGGAAACGTTCATATCTCGCAGCGATTATGAAAAAGGTTTCTGCATTTTATTGCGACTTGCATAGACCACTGGTAAATGAAGTCGCAGTGAAAACAGCCGTGCAAATCGCACTGATCTGCGGCTTTGAAATGGCGCTGAAGTACTACTACTTCAGCACGATTTCAAAGCTGCATCAGTGTGAACAAGCGCTAATTGACTGATTGACACTGACGTCGCTAGTGACACTGATACAGCGATCAATGATAATACTGTACACTGACACTGTACTAAAGACACTGACTGAGTGATCAGGAGGGCAATCAAAGGGTTAACTGTGTATAACAAGAGATATGTGTGCTGCTTTTACTTACAGATCTGGCTGAGTCTCTCCTTGCTTTCAGTTCTGAACAGTAATTAATAGCAAGGAGAAATCCAGCCAGAATCTGTGTTGTGTTTACCAACACGCAGATCTCTATGCTGTGATTGGCCACAGCCAATCCCATAGCTCCCAACTGTCCCTGATTTCGAGGGACTGTCCCTGATTTGGAGCAATGTCCCTCTGTCCCTCTTTCCTAATCATTTGTCCCTCATTTTGGTCTGATCTATATAGATGTATATAAAATGCACTTTTTATCTTTCAAAAAGTGTTTCCCAGTGCTAAACCTTTCATCCAAATTCTAAATTGCTGCATTTTTCAATGTTAAAAGCCAATATAAAGGAATAGTAGTGGTAAAGAAAGCACTTGTGGATTTAATTAACCTTTTTTTTGTTATTTCCCCTTTAAGGGGGCGTGGCAGGGGGCGCGTCCTATACCTACATACATTTGTTAGTAGGTGTCCCTCATTCCCATCTCAAAATGTTGGGAGGTATGCAATCAGCAGGTATACAGCCAAAATCCTTGGCTGTAACCTGCTGATAAACACATGCTGTGTCCAATCGCAGCACAGATCAGCAGGGGTCACGTGCATGTCCGCCTCCAAACCAGGAAGTTCATACGTTGCGGTGCCTGGGGGAGCTGCCGACCAGCAGTAAATATACTGCTAGGGGATGGCAAGCAGTTAACACACCCAAGCTCTTCCCTAGTTGTGATGTGCTGCAATGCGTTCACACACGTTGCGCTGAAAAAAAGGCAGGCAGGTTCAAGGCTGCTTCACGCCACTGCGGTCATGCTGCATTGGGGAGCATTGCCCAACACATATACAACGTACAGACACAGCAAAGAACCGTGATTTCAATAGGTGTAGTTCACACCAATAAGCTGCGATAACCAGTGGCGGCTGGTGCTCAAAATTTTTTGGGGGGGGCACAAACAAACTGAAAAATTCTGAAAAATAAAAACATCAATCAGCCTCACTGTACCATCAATCACAGCCACTGTGCCATCAATTGCCGCCACTGTACCCATCAATTGCCTCTACTGTGCCCATCAATTGCTCCCACTGTGCCCATCAATTGCTCCCACTGTGCCCATCAATTGCCGCCACTGTGCCCGTCAATTGCTCCCACTGTGCCCATCAATTGCCGCCACTGTGCCCATCAATTGCTCCCACTGTGCCCATCAATTGCCGCCACTGTGCCCGTCAATTGCCGCCACTGTGCCCATCAATTGCTCCCACTGTGCCCATCAATTGCTCCCACTGTGCCCATCAATTGCCGCTACTGTGCCCATCAAGTGCCGCCCACTGTGCCCATCAATTGCTCCCACTGTGCCCGTCAATTGCCGACACTGTGCCCAACAATTGCCGACACTGTGCCCATCAATTGCTCCCACTGTGCCCATCAGTTGCTCCCACTGTGCCCATCAATTGCCGCCACTGTGCCCGCCAATTGCTCCCACTGTGCCCATCAATTGCCGCCACTGTGCCCGCCAATTGCTCCCACTGTGCCCCATCAAACACAGCCACTGTGCCATATCAAATGCTACCAGTGTGCCCCCCGCCTGCCCACCGTCTGCACTTATCTGTCTCGGTGGGACAACTCCTCGATGTCTTCTCCTGTCCTCTCCACCCGTCCTCTGCCGGACACCTGAATAGGGGGTGGCAGCGTTGGCCATGGATAGATTCATGCAATGCATGAATCTATCTATTGGTGATAAAGGGGGGGCAGGAGAGAGGGGGCGGCGTCCATGCACCGTTATGGATGCACCGCCACTGGCGATAACTGAAAATTGTTTCAAATATTTCTGGCTGTCATAGATTTTGATAGGTTGCTAGCAGTGAGGCTGGACGTTGCACCTGTGCCACCCAGGGGCCAAAAACAACAGGTTTTGACACTGATAGGCTAATACCTCCCCTGTGTGTGTAGCCTTATCTCTTATATCACAGGTTTGCCAATGCCAGTGTGAATGAGGCCTCAGGCCGGCCATAGGCGGTTCAGCAGGAACCAGACGAGATTCGAACCATGTGTGGGCAGGCTGAATGTACCCGGCTGTTATAGCTGCTAGCAATAATCACTGTGTTCCCGTAGGGAGAACACTTTGGGGGGGGGGGGGATTTACTAAAACTGGAGCACAGGTCTCTGGTACTGCTCTGCATAGTAACCAATCAGCTTCCAGGTTTTATTGTCAAAGTTTAACCCCTTCAGCCCCCGGAAGATTTGGCTGCTCAATGACCAGGCCATTTTTTTTTTGATTCGGCACTGCGTCGCTTTAACTGACAATTGCGCAGTCATGCGACGTGGCACCCAAACAAAATTGACGTTCTTTTTTTCCCACAAATAGAGCTTTCTTTTGGTGGTATTTGCGTTTTTTATTTTTTGCGCTATAATCAAAAAAATAGCGACAATTTTGAAAAAAAACACACAATATTTTGTACTTTTTGCTATAATAAATATCCCCATTTTTTTTTAAAAAAAAGCTCATTTTTTCTCATTTTAGGCCGTATGTATTCTTCTACATATTTTTGATTAAAAAAATCGCAATGAGCGTATATTGATTGGTTTGCGCAAAAGTTATAGCGTCTACAAAATAGGGGATAGATTTATAGCTTTTTTATTATTATTTTTTTCTTTACTAGTAATGGCGGCAATCTGCGATTTTTATCGTGGCTGCGACATTATGGTGGACACATTGGACAATTTTGACACGTTTTCGGACCATTGGCATTTTTACAGCGATCAGTGCTATAAAAATGCACTGATTACCGTGTAAAGGAAAAAAAAAAAACGAATGGCAAACCTAAATTTGAAACAGTGCCACATCCAATGTTCAAGACAAAGATAAGAGGAGTTCCCCTAAGTGGACTTTTTAGGCACCTAGTAGTATCTTGTGTAAAAATGTACACAAAATAATATAATAATAAACAAATTTTATTTATGAATAAACAGAGTTTAAAAATCGTAATGAAACATTGATTTATCTAAGCAGTTAATTTCTATCACCATACAAAATAAAATAAAAACATGAAAAAAACCTCCTCACACTCAACGCGTTTCGGGATATAGTTTCGTCCTTCTTCAGGGAGGCAGAAAAAGGAGGGGTTCATCTAAGATGTAATTGAAATATATAATTAGTAAATTCCCATGAAATGTAGAGACACAGAAATACATGCTTAGGGTGTTACAATAAAACACTACTCAGCTTACATTTACAGATCTCTCTGATGCCCTCTTTGCCTTAAGACAGCAAATTTATTTGGTGCTATTTTGACTGCAAGCTTTTAATGTGATTTAACGAAGCATTGTAATAATTACCTCATTATTCAATACTATGTAAGTGTTTTATTATAACCCCCTAAGCATGTATTGCTGTGTCTCTACATTTCATGGGAATTTACTGATCATATATTTCAATTACATCTTAGATGAACTCCTCCTTTTTCTGCACCCCTGAAGAAGGACTAAACTATATCCCGAAACGCATTGGGTGTGAGGAAGTTTTTTTCATGTTTTTATTTTATTTTGTATGCTGATAGAAACGAACTGCTTAGATAAATCAATGTTTCGTTACGATTTTTTAACTCTGTTTATTCATAAATAAAATTTGTTTATTATTATATTATTTTGTATATTTTGGTACATTTTTACACAGGTGCCTAAAAAGTCCACTTAGGGGAATCCCTCTTATCTTTGATTACTGTGTAAATGACACTGGCAGGGAAGAGGGTTAAACACTAGGGGGCGATCAAGGGGTTAAGTGTGTCCTAGGGAGTGATTCTAATTGTGGGGGGGATGGGCTTCCACTCATATGACAGCGATCACCGCTCCCGATGACAGGAAGCAGTAGATTTCTGTCATGTCACAAGGCAGAACGGGGAAATGCCTTGTTTACATAGGTATCTTCCCGTTCTGTGGCTCCATGACATGATCGCCGGGGGAACGGCGGACATCGAGTCCGCAGGTCCCGCGGGCATGGTCATGATGTAAGCGGCACGCGCCCGCTAGCCCCACCATTTAAAGGGGACGTATAGGTACGCCCATTTGCCCACCGCTGCCATTGTGCCGACGTATATCGACGTATATGGTTAAACGAAAATCGCACAATCTGGTATCGTACGTGGAAAATTTTCGTGCTTGTCCGATCGGATAATATCGGATGAAATGTCGTGATCGGCTCTCGAAATCTCTGTACTAACGATCCGATTATCGTACAATCGATTCGAAAGCGGTATTTTTTGTATGATGTTCGGATCGTGTGTACGGGCCATTAGGCTGCATGTGACATTTGCATTAGCAAGACATTTAACCCCATGATGACAATTCATTTTGTGTAAAACACCGTTTTCAGCGGAGGAGGTTACCAACATCGATCGATCGATGAATTGAATCCTGTACCTGATCATCACCTTGTTCCAGCAGGCTTCAGCTTCTTAATACTGGTCTGTATGTACAGCAAGCTTTTAGTCTTCCCGGCCCTTTCTTGGACATAAACCTGTCAGAAAGAAAAAAACACAACCAACCCATCAATGACTGAAGGCTAAAGGTTAATCTGCTTATGTTTTGCTTTCCCTGGTTCCTCCTCATCAATATGCTTATTATTTTTTTTAGGCTCCTTTCACACTTGTGCGACTTGACCTGCGACTTGGGACTGCAAAGTCGCATGAAAAGTTGTTGTCCAATGATAACCATTCATATCTGTGCAACTTCAAGTAGTGCTGACTTCAAAGTAGTCCCTGTACCACTCTGATCCGACTTTCATGCAAGTTGAGGTCCATAGACCTCAAATTTACACAGGCATTCCCTAAAATCGCGGCAAAATCGCGGCCCTAAAATCGTGCGACTTTTAAGTTGTGGCAGTGTGACAGGGGCCTAATAAAATCTTTTACAGTGCCTCCTGAAGGCCTGCTTTAAAGTGGAGTTCCACCCACTTTTACAACTCTTCAGCATCCCTCACTAAACTGTGCACTGTAAACAAATTGGATATTTTTTTTTTCTCAGCACCTACTGTATATCTGCTGTATTCATTTTTCACTTCCTCCTCCCTGGCCGTGGCCCATTGCATCATTTCCTGTTTGCAATGCCTTTTGGGAAGGGGCAGCAACTTCCTCTGACACTGCTGTTGCTATGGAAACCTGACCTGAAACCTATTACACTGCTTGTGCTGCACTGAGCATGTGCGAGATCTGCAAGGATGAGATCCAGGAAGAAATACAGTCTGGCTTCAGATGCCCACACTTAAGATGGCCACGGCCTGCTGTAAGTTTATAAAATAACAAACTACTGCTATAAACTAACAAAACAGACCTTAGTTTACAGACTAACTTTACTAGAATACATTAAGCTTGTGTATTATAGGGGTATTTTTATTTAAAAAGTATAATTTCGGCCGGAACACCACTTTAACCCCTTGATCCCCTAGTGCACTGCAACCCCCATGCATTGCAATGTGGTTGTGGTGGGGCGCTTGCAAAGTGGCCCGATTCCCTTGAATGGATCACACTCTGCCCCCCGTCAAAAGCCGCAAGGGGTATAATTCCTGCTGTGACCACAAACCAAAGCATCACGACCATCACAGCCATGGCGTATGTACTCCCATGGGCCGCTACCTCTGCCGCTAAAGGGGAAGCGGCTGGGGCAGTAAAAATGAGGTTCAACGGCAGGGTTTACCAACCACCAGTGTGAATGAACCCTAATGGTAGGCTTGAGTGCCATTCAAAGTGCATTAATGTACATTACCGTTAAGCATCCATGTGCATGGGCCCTAAACAGACATTTTAGAACATCTATAATAGACACATACAGTATATACAGAACAATCCTCTGTTGGTCAACCATGTACATTGCAAAGATTTTTAGCTTTATGGAGGTTCTTTACCTGCATTGGTTCTGTAGCTACCTTAGTAGGACAATTCAGTACACTTGCTTAAAAAGTAGTTGTGAACATACAATGTACTGTATAGACACTTTCTGATACCGTTTAGGAAATGATCTTTCTTACCTTTTTAATAAGTGTGCAGACACACAGCATGCCTGTATTCCATAGTCTGTTCAGCTTAAGGCAAGAGGCGGGCTATGCTTGAGAAGGGGGCGTGTTCAAGAGGCAGGCTGTGCTTGAGAAGGGGTCGTGTTCAAGAGGCAGGCTGTGCTTGAGAAGGGGGCGTGTTCAAGAGGCAGGCTGTGCTTGAGAAGGGGGCGTGTTCAAGAGGCAGGCTGTGCTTGAGAAGGGGGCGTGTTCAAGAGGCAGGCTGTGCTTGAGAAGGGGGCGTGTTCAAGAGGCAGGCTGTGAATACTGCAAATACTGCAGCTGCTGACTTTTAAAATATGGACTTACCTGTCCAGGGCGCCCGCGATGTCAGCACCCGAAGCTGATCTGTCCCTCGGCTTTCAGGTGGAGGCCCAGCCATCTTTGGTAAGGGAATCAGGAAGTGAAGTTCACAGCCTGGATCCCTACTGCGCATGCGCGAGTCGCACTGTGCGATCCCACTGGTCCCTGCTGTCTTCTGGGACCTGTGTGTCTCCCAGAAGACGGGAGAGGGGGGCGGACATGGTGTAGATATCTGTGGATATTGCAGCTATCAATGCCCGGAAGTGGGAGCAAATACCTGGATTATACAGATATCTGCTCCTCCCAAATGTGACACCGGAGGGGGGGGAGGATTCCGAAAAGCGGAAGTTCCATTTTTGAGTGGAACTCCGCTTTAAGTTGAATCTGTTTGTAAGTCGAAACAGGTACATTTTTTAAGTGTAGCTCCAGCCCAAAAAACAATTTTTAAGCTTTTTGGAAAACATAGGGAAGGATTATCACCCCTGTGACATTTGTTTTGCTGTCTGTGCTCCTCTTCAGAAGATTTCACCTCACTTTCTGTCCCAATGACAAATGGATTTTGAAAATTTTGGGTCGTTGTGGAAATAAGGATTGGTGATAAAGCATCAGTGAAGAGGAGACACGTTTTTCCCATATTAACTCTTACAGGAAAGAATTTCCCTTCCTAGGGGTAGATTTCATCTCACTTCCTGTTGTCTCCTTCCGTTTGTAAGTAGGAGTCGTTTGTAAGTTGGATGTTTGTAACTAGGGGACCGCCTGTATAGAAAGAAAAAAATTTCCAGTATATATACCATTTTACACAAACCAATCAATATACACTTATTTGGATTGTTTTTTTACCAAAAACATATAGCAGAATATATATTGTCCTAAATTACATACACATACATACATTACATATTGGCCTAAATTTGTGAAGATTTTTTTTTTTTTTTTATCTGATATGTTTTATAACAGAAAATAGAAAATATTGTTTTTTATTCAAAATGTTGGCCTTTTTTTCATTTATTTGATATAATAAAAATTTAAAAAAAAAAACAGAGGTGATTAAATATCACCAAAAGAAAGCTCTATTTGTGTGAAAAAAATGGTATACATTTTAATTGTATACAGTGTAGCATGAACGCGCAATTACCAGTTAAAATAGCGCAGTGCTGAATAGCTAAAAATGGCCTGGTCATGAAAGGGGGTAAAATCATTTGGCTCTCAAGTGGATATTCATTGAAAAAAGTGTATTTTTGATTAACAATAAATGAAGTACCTGAAGTCTATTTTTATATTAGCTTCCCATAGGGGGCGAGGGGGGGGGGGGCGGGGCTAGCAGTGGGAACCACATTTAGGGTTTGTTGTAGAGCTAGGCGATTTTCTCCAAAAAAAAATAAATCTGCGATTTTTTTTAAAAAAAACCTTGATTCACGATTCGAATCAAGGTTTTTTTTTTTTTGACGGACACCGGTCCTGAGGAGCTGTGGGCAGGAGTTTTTAGGCGAGGCCGCGGCTTCGGCCTAGTCCACGGCGTCCGGCCTCGCGGACTAGGCCGAAGCCGCGGTCTCGCCTAAAAACTCCTGCCCGCAGCTCCTCAGGACCGGCGCGGTGTCAGCGCCGGTCCTGGTGAGAAAAAAAAAAATCGATTTGCTGAAAATTTGAATCGATTTGACCTCTCAATTCGATTTTTTCCCCAGCCCTAGTTTGTTGACACAAGCTTTGGTCTCTGAAGAGTGTTCTGCATCCGGATCGCTCTTGAGAAAGCATTTTGCAGGTGGAGCTGTATCATTGCCCTCACTGCCTGCTGTATCCCTGCCCTAGGGCACCACAATGGCATGCCCTGCACGCAGCTGTGGGGTGCTTGCAGGGTGGCACCATTTGAAGGGTTGTGCTACACCAGTCGAAAGCAACAGGGGGTATAATTCCTGCCGCAAAGCATTGTGCCTGCGGTATGCATACACCCCCCCCCCCCCCCCCCCCCCCCGACCTCTGTCTCTGCAGCTAAAGTGGGTAGTGACTGGGGTGCGTTAAAAGCACCGCTCAACCTCTGGGTTTTACCGCCCTCAGTTTTACCGCCCCCATCAACCATTAGTGTGAATGAGCCCTTTAAGTGGTATTACATTGCAGTGGGCTGTCAATCTAAGGGCTCATTCACACCATCAGCCGCGTTATACATAGATCCCAACTGTCCCTGATTTCGAGGGACTGTCCCTGATTTGGAGCAATGTCCCTCTGTCCCTCATTCCTCCTCATTTGTCCCTCATTTTGGTCTGATCCATATAGTTGTATATAAAATGCACTTTTTATCTAAAAAAAAGTGTTTCTCAGAGCTAAACCTTTCATCTGATTTCTAAATTGCTGTATTTGTAAATTCCAAAAGCCAATATAAAGGAATAAAAGTGGTAAAAAAAAAAGCACTTGTGGGTTTAACCAATCTTTTTATTTTTTTTGTATAATTCTCCTTTAAGGGGGCGTGGCAAGGGGTGTGTCCTGTGCCTACATACTTTTGCTGATAAGTGTCCCTCATTCCCATCTCAAAAAGTTGGGAGGTATGTTTATACTATGGCCGCCGTTTATACTACGGTCTCGACGTGTTGCAATCGATGCTTCACACTTTTTACTTTTCTTCTTTTTTTTTTTTTTCAAAGAGAGCGAGAGAGTTCATCACTGAGCTGCTGATCCTTCTATGTCCAATCAGCAGGCTCGGGGACAAAGTGGTGACCAAGTGAGAGTGTTTGAAAAGTGAGGTCACCCACCTGACTATGCAGCATGGTAGATGTAGCTGAATCTCATAGCTTGCTGGAAAGGACTGGGAATCTTTCGTCGCCTATACATATTCCAGCTGTGGGTTGGAGTTTTAAATGCGACTGGTCTGACTCCATGATGCGGCTCGAACCGCTCTGCCTTTTAACCCTTTCCACAGTTCTGTCTCCCAATGACTCCCGCCATCCTCCTGTACAGGGGCTGCAGCTTCTGATCTCCCATCCAGTTCATTCTTCTGATCCTAAACCTAAACCTCCGCAGCAGAATGTCGCACTGACTGCATTTCATAACAATCCAAAGGTTGGACGATGTCACTTATCAATCAAAGGTCTCGTCTACCAATCACATGTCCATCTGTTAGCCAATCATGAGAACATATTAAAGTCCAATGTGTCCATCAGGCTCGGTAGAAATATATCCGACTCCATTCGTAGTACAGTATTTATTTTTTGTATATTTTAATGGGCCTTTTCACACTGATCAGTTTTTCTGTTAAAAAAGCGGAAGAACAAACGCATGAAAAATGCATGCTCTTAAATCCTATAAAACTCTTCACACCAATCAGTTGCGTTTTTTTAAGAACTCTGCTTACGGCTTCTTTGGTGCATGTTAAAAACCCGCCCACGAAAACGCACCTCTCCATTTTAAATGCACCAGCAGTTGCCTTTTTGGTGCGTTTTTTTTTTTTTTGAGTCACATGTCCAAGTTTCACACGGGAATGCTAGGTAATAGGCACTGAAAATGCTTCAAAAATGCGGCAAAAACTTGCATATGCATTTTTACCGTGTTTTTTTCACCGGAGCAGTATGAAAGCAGCCTTAAAAAAACGCACCACCCCATTGAAATAAACGGAAAACGCATCAAAAATGCACCTGTGGCAGGTGTTTTTGGTGCATTTTTTTTTTAGTCGCATGTCCAAGTTTCACAGATGCATGCTGGGTAATAGGCACCCAGAAAACACACAGGAAACACATCAAAAACGCATATGCTTTTTTACCGTGTTTTTGCAACGGAGCAGTATGAAAGCAGCCTTAAAAATACGCACCACTCCATTGAAATAAACGGAAAACGCATCAAAAATACACCTGTGGCAGGTGTTTTTGGAGCATTTTTTTTTTTTAGTCGCATGTCCAAGTTTCACAGATGTATGCTGGGTAATAGGCACCCAGAAAACAAACAGGAAACGTGTCAAAAACGCATATGCTTTTTTTACCGCATTTTTGCATTGGAGCAGTATGAAAGCAGCCTTACAAGACCAAGACTTACAAAAAAAACCTACCAGCAGTTGCGTTTGTGCGTTTTCAGGTTACATGTCCAAACTTCACAGGTGCATGCTGGGTAATAAGCACCTAGAAAAGGTGCTGGAAAAGCATCAAAAATGCATATGCGTTTTTACTGCATTTTTGCAGTGGAGCAGTGAGAAAACAGCCTTAAAAAAATGCACCAAAAACGCACCACCCCATTAAAATAAATCGAAAACGCACCCGCAGTTGGATTTTTGGTGAATTTTTTGAGTCACATGTCCAAGTTTCATAGGTGCATGCTGGGTGATAGGAGCAGGGTGAAAGCAGCCTTATAAAACCACAATAAAAACGTACCACCCCGATGAAATAGGTGAAAAATGTATCAAAAACACCACTGCGGCTGCATTTTTTGTGCATTTCTGAGTCACATGTCCAAGCTTCACAGGTGCATGCTGGGTAATAGGCACCCAGAAAACGCACTGGAAAAGCATCAAAAGCGCATTTTTTTTTTTTCCACATTTTTGTATTGGAGCACTGTGAAAGTGGCCTTAAAAAATGCAACAATAACACACCACCCCATTAAAATGAACGGAAAATGCATAAAAAATGCAACCATGGTAGGTGTTTTTGGTGCATTTTTAGAGTCACATGTCCAAGTTTCACAGGTGCATGCTGGGTAATAGGCACCCAGAAAACGCACATGCTTTTTTAAGGTATTTTTGCAATGGAGCAGTGTGAAAGCAGCCTTAAAAAAATGCACCAAAAACACACCACCCCATTGAAATGAATAGAAAACGCACCCGCAGTTGCATTTTTGGTGCATTTTTTGAGTCACATGTTCGAGTTTCATAGGTGCATGCTGGGTAATAGGCATCCAGAAAACGCACTGGAAAGGCATCAAAACTGCATATGCTTTTTTACAGCATATTTGCAATGGAGCAGTGTGAAAGCAGCTTTAAAAAACGCAACACTCCATTGAAATGGATTGAAAAACGCACCAAAAAACGTACCAGCAGTTGCGTTTTTTTTGTGCGTTTTCGAGTTACATGTCCAAACTTCGCAGGTGCATGCTGGGTAATAGGCACCGAGAAAAGGCACTGGAAAGGCATCAAAAATGCATATGCGTTTTTACTGCATTTTTGCAGTGGAGCAGTGAGAAAACAGCCATAAAAAATGCACCAAAAACGCACCACCCCAATAAATGAGTAGAAAACGCACCCGCAGTTGCATTTTTGGTGGATTTTTAGGCACATGTCCAAGTTTCATAGGTGCATGCTGGGTAATAGGAACAGGGTGAAAGCAGCCTTAAAAAAAAACCACGAGAAAAACGTACCACCCCATTGAAATAAGTGAAAAATGGATCAAAAACACTCCCGCGGTTGCGTTTTTGGTGCATTTTTTGAGTCACATGTCCAAGTTTCACAGGTGAATGCTGGGTAATAGGCACCCAGAAAATACACTGGAAAAGCCTATGAAACGCATATACTTTTATATCACATTTTTGCAATGAAGCAGTGTGAACGCAGCCTTAAAAAACACAACACCCCATTGAAATGAATGGAAAAATGCACCAGAAAACACACCAGCGGTTGCTTTTTTAGTACGTTTTTGAGTTACATGTCCAAACTTCACAGATGCATGCTGGGTAATAGGCACCCAGAAAACGCACTGGAAACGCATTGCATATGTTTTTACTGCATTTTTGCAACAGAGCAGTGTTAAAGCAGCCTAATTTACAGTATATGTTTATTTAAAATTATTTATGTATTATGTATTAGGTTTATTTTAATTCATTTATAGGCTTTGTTATGATAAAAACACTAAATCGTCACAATGCTCCAACCATTCAAAGGAATTCTATAGAAACTCGAATATTTTGAGAGTAAAGCATTTCAATACAAAAAACACTCAGGCCAGAAAAACTATGTATAGTATAGGGCAAGAAGCATCCAAACAAGAGAGGTGGACCGGACGTGCATGTTGCGTACAGCACATAACGGGGTGGAGCTTACTATACTCAATGGGGGTTGATTCGCTAAATGCAAAAAAAGGCTGTATACTTTGCAAGTGAAGTTGCACTTTGCAAAGGAATTTTCCCCCCGAGCTTAGTGAACGTGGTGAAATTTCGCTTTGCAAAAAAATAACCAGTCAGGTGCAAGGAAAATGTCAAAACAAAACAGCATTTTTGCTTGCACTTGATTGAAAGATGGAAGCCACCTCATTCACTAAGCTCTGGGGAAAATTCCCTTGCAAAGTGCAGCTTCCCTTGTAAAGTGCACAGTCTATTTGCCTTTGGTAAATCAGTCCCTGTGCCTTTTTCCTTTGAACCTTAAGTAAGGATCTTCTTTCATTCTAAATTTCAGAAATCAGGAACCAGGAGAATGGTGGCATTTTTGTATTGCAGCGTTGGCTGTTTCCTGCCCTCAACCACAACCACGTCCTGATCTTGCAAGTCTTGCAAGGAAGGGTCTCAGCAGAGCCTGAGGAACCTTCTTGCCAGTAGGGACTCTATGAGGCGGATTTACTAAAGGCAAATAGACTGTTTACTTTGCAAGGGAAATTGTACTTTCCAAGGAATATCCCCCTGGACTTATTAAAAGAAGTGAAGCTCTGCTGACTTCCATTATCCAATTGTGTGCAAGCAAAAATGGGGCTTTTTTTATTTTCCTTGCATGTAATTGGGTTATCTGTGCAAAGTGAAATTTCACTGCATTCACTAATCACTGGGGAAAGTTCCCTTGCAAAATGAACAGCGTATTTGCCTTTAGTAAACCAACCCCATGCAGTGGCGTCACTAGGGTGGGCCAGAGGGGGCCATGCCCCCTCCCCAACTATATACTGTGCCTCCTATGTGCCCCCCAACTAAAAAAAACAGATGCTGGGAACTCAGGGGACAGGTATGGACTGAGTCACTGTGTTGCTGGCTCCGGCTCCGCCTCCACCTCCTGAGTCTACTCCCGGCCACTGGTTGCTAGAGCCGCCTCGCGTCTAGCAACCAGTGACGTCAGAGCAGGCATTGATGGCTCTCTCTCCCCTCCTTCCTCTCTCGCACGGAATGATGAGAGAGGAGACACAGCCAATCTGCTCTTTCTCCCCCTCCCCTCTCCTGTGTGTGTACCGCGGGAAGTGTCCCCATGTGCCCATTTGATGATGAAGATAGGTAACGCATCCTGTAGGGGTAGGATGTATATGAAAATCGTCTTCAGCAGACTGTTGAGGTTGCAAGCCCTCGGCTCCCTCAGGTAGGCTAATGACCTTCATGTTATGTGGAAGTAGGGTGGCCACCTGTCTGGGATTCACCTGTACAGTCCGGGTATTGAATCATGTGTCCTGGTTTTAGACCGCCTGAAACCCGGACACATTATTCCCATGCTTGCTCAGATCACCTAATTCCCCTAAATAAATTGACAGCCGCTAAATAAATACACCGCTGTGCGCATTTGCGCGTTTTGTTCTGTTTTTTTTGCACAATTTTCTGCTCAAATTAAAACATTTTAAAAATAAAGTTGTAATAATATATGAATAGAGAGATGTAAAATAAATGCACAAATAACTAAAAATCATAATAAATAAAGAAATGAATTATGTAATAATACATAAATAAATAATAATTAACCCCTAACCAAAAAAATAAATAAATAAATAAATAAATACATGATTATTATTATTTTTATTAATGTATTATTATTATTATTATTATTATTATTAACAACACCCAAACCGGAACAAAAAAAAAAATTACTAATAATATCAATAATAATAATAATAATTGATGTATTTATTTATTTTGTGTTAGGGTGTTTAGTTATTTATTCTTAGATTGTATGCTCTAAAGAGCAGGGCGCTCTAATTCCTACTGTATTAAAGTGTATTGTATTCGTACTGTCCACCCTAGAAGCTGGCTACAGAGAATACATCTAGCGCCTTGAGGCGATTCAGTTCGCAATTTGTAGCGCTTTACAAATTATTCATTCATTCATTCATTCACCCTCAAGTTGTAAAGTGCTGCGTAAACTGTTGGCACTATATAAATCCTGTATAATAATAATTTTTTTTTTTTAAGGGTTAGGGGTTATTTATTTAATTATTAATTAGTATTTATTTATTGAATTTGTTTATTATTTATTTATAAATATTTTTATTTATGTATGTATTTATTTTACATTCATTTATCATTATTATTATTATTATTAGTAACGCAGAAAATCCTGCTTCAAGAAATGCCATGCAGACATTAGTAGGGGGCCTGTAGTTGGGAAGTGGCTGCAAAGAGGCTGCTCAGATCAGGAGTATTGAAATACAAAAAAGCATGAATAAAATGGTAAAGTAAGAAAAGCCATGGCAGTTGTTTATGACACAGAGTGCTTAAGCAAACTAAATGTTGCTCAGCTAGGGTTTATCTCCACATATATTGTATGGTGGCAATGCTCTGTCCCTGTCTCCAAATTCTACCTAGCATTGTCAACATGTCACATCTACTCCCAATGTCAGATACAAATAGCTGTACCTACTCACTTTGCACAGGCATATTTAACTGTTGTTACCATCAGGAAACTCTCCACGAGAATTGACATGTGTTTGTTGCTGGCGGGTATGAATGTGGGCAGGAAATGGCTGGTTGCTGATCCTCTTATCTGACTGCAGGTCTACTGGACTGAATCTTTTTGACCACAAACAATAAACTGTTTGCAATCATTACAATTCACGGGTGGAAAAACAAAATCCGTGGTAAAAAGAGTCCCCCTTACATCCAAGAATGCTCATCAGATCCCCCCTCCCCTTCTACATCCATGAGTGCCAAGCAGAGTCCCCATGCCTCCTACATCCCTCCCCAGCAGAGTCCCCCTTACATCTATGTTTGCCCAGCAGAGTCCCCCTTACATTCATGTGTGCCCAGCAGAGTCCCCCTTACATCCATGTGTGCCCAGTAGAGTCCCCCTTACATTCATGTGTACCCAGGAGAGTCCCCCTTACATTCATGTGTGCCCAGGAGAGTCCCCCTTGCATTCATGTGTACCCAGGAGAGTCCCCCTTGCATTCATGTGTACCCAGGAGAGTCCCCCTTACATCCACCTGTGCACAGCAGAGTCCCCCCTAACATCTATGTTTGCACAGCAGAGACACCCTTACATCTACTGTATGTGTGCCCAGCAGAGTCCCCTCTTACATCCATGTGTACCTGGCAAAGTCCCCCCTTACATTCATGTGTGCCCAGCAGAGTCCCCCCTTACATCTATGTGTGCCCAGCAGAGTCCCTCCTTACATCCATGTGTGCCCAACAGAGTCCACCTTACATCTATGTGTGCCCAGCAGAGTCCCCCTTTACATATATGTGTGCCTAGCAAAGATCCCCTTACATCTATGTGTGCCCAGCAAAGTCCACCTTACATCTATGTGTGCCCAGCAAAGTCCACCTTACATCTATGTGTGCCCAGCAGAGTCCACCTTACATCTATGTGTGCCCATCAGAGTCCACCTTACATCTATGTGTGCCCATCAGAGTCCACCTTACATCTATGTGTGCCCAGCAGAGACCCCCTTACATCTATGTGTGCCCAGCAGATTCCACCTTACATCTATGTGTGCCCAGCAGAGACCCCCTTACATCTATGTGTGCCCAGCAGATTCCACCTTACATCTATGTGTGCCCAGCAGAGACCCTCTTACATCTATGTGTACCCAGCGGAAAGAAAATGGGTGGCCTCACAGAACAGTATTGAATATATAGAAATATATAAAATGTGCCATCATCCAAATTTACTTAGAATAACTGTTTGGGAGTCTGGACCCCACCCCAGACTCACCAAGAGAAGAAAGGCAGGCAGACTATCTCTGTACAAGTGAAGAAGATATAGATCAGATGCACAAAACTAATATAAAAATATACAAAATTTATTGATACAGAGTATAAAGACAACAAAAAATGCTAAAAGAACACACAGATGACATGGTATTTCAACTAGTTTCGCGGGTTTGTCGCTTCATCAGGAAATACATCTGCAGATAAATAAAAATACAAATACAATAATATATAAAAATTTCATGTAGAGGATATTACAAAGTCATACAATGGGGAAGCGATAAAGGAAGTTATGCCAAATAAATAGGGCTGCTTACCCATGCTTCAGTGTATGCAAGACATATGACACACCCGGCAAAGCCTCCCGCGGCAATTGGAAAGGATATATATAAAGTCACCAGGGAGCTAGCGTCTGGATAAAGTGGTATAAAATATATATTATCAGGCAAATGCCCAGTGTCATTGAAGAATGTACGAGTGCAAAGAGGGACAGAGATCAGTGCCTAGCAGATTCCCCCCTTACATTCATGTGTGCCCAGCAGAGTCCCCCCTTACATCCATGTGTGCCCAGCAAAGTCCCCCCTTACATTCATGTGTGCCCAGTAGAAGCCTCCCTTACATCTATTTGTACCCAGCAGAGTCACCCCTTACCTTTCAGGAGGCAGAGGAGCAGGGCAGAAGCTGGGAAGTGGACCAAGTTTGGATGGAGGAAGTCCAGGCCTACAGCAAATGCTGGGGGGACGGGGAAACACTCCATTGGTTGCTAGGATGCTGGGGTATTTTCGTAGACAGTTGCTGTGGGCCAGATACAGCGGGTCGGATGTGACTCTCAGACCAAATTCTGGAGACCCCCTAGGACAAAGCTCCCAACTGTCCCTCACGAATGATTACCTCGGTTTCGGATCCAAATTTCTAAGCCCCTCTTTTCTTATCAGTTGTCCCTCATTTTGGTCTGAGGTTGGAATGTGTATATATCTAAAAAAAAGGAAATGTAAAGTATTATACAGCACTAAATTCTTCATCCGTGCACTAAATTATTACTTTTTGAAAAGTTTATATAAAAAGATCCACAATTAAGCCCTGTGAGCGGGGTGAAATGCATCAGTGGGGTGTGCCCTGCGAGGAGACAGGCTAAAGTAATTTCTCATTCACAAATTTGGCCATCTTTGGTGTGCTGTGTACCATCTTATGCTGAGAGTTTCACCGCAAGATTAGGAGTGACACCAATGAGGGCTACCAAGCCTCAAGTTTGAGTAAAACAAGTTTTTTGGAGTTTTACTTGGTATATGTGAATAAAAGAAATGTTGTAGATTGTTTTAGTTGTAATCCTCGGGCACCTCAAAAGTCCACTGACTATAAACTTTGGGGGTCTATACCTATAGAGTTTATTCTGCAGTGTGTCCCTCTCTGTCAGCTGAGAACGCTGGAAGCCATGCTTGGACTTTTTACAAACGTAGGCATGTCAGACTCTGTCTGTCAGTCTGGGGAAGTGCAGAATTACGAAACTGTATTTTTGCAGATATTTGTGGTAAAATAAGATAAGACTTTCTTCCTTCCCCAAAGACTGACTTTTCATCTGTCTTATATTATTATATGATGGTTATTATAAGGAACCACTAATGTTACAATAAGGCCTCGTTCATACGTGTAATGAAGCCTGCACCCGTGTGAGGGCTATGTTTTGCCTGCACAGTTTGCATGGGTGTTCCATGTATCTGCATGCAGGCAGCCCCAATCATGACAATTAGGATGCAGACATTGCTCCCAATTGGACATCCACGTGGGTACAGGTGTGTGCAGGGTGCGTCTCCTCCATGAACAGATCTCTCTGTCTCAGACCCGGCATAGAATATGGAGCAGATTCCTCCTGATTAAAGGGTTAGTTCACCTTTACAATAAACTGCTTATGCAGGTAAGGGGTGTCTGTAGATAAAACTTTTGCAGCTCTGAAGTTGAATAATGCCCCTGCTATAGGTGTAGGCAATTTACGTACCGCATGAAGCCTAACTGGAATACTGCCAGGATGATGCTAAGAGAGGCCTAATCATTACTGCTCACCTCCACCATCAGAGAAGTAAGCTCTTACTCTGATTCAAACCCCCTCACGTGTTCTTTCTCCCCCCTAATGTAGTAGCTCTGAGCTCACTCCTGTTCTGGTGGAGGTGAATGAGCAGTAATGACTAGGCCTCAATAGCCACGTCCTGGGAGTATTCCAGTCAGGCTATGGAAGATACGTAAATGGCCTACACCTAAACCCAGGACCCTGCATTTACTATATCTGGTCTCCCACAGTACACAGAACATGGAAATGTAATTATTTTAGTAAATATAAACTGCTAAATATCTTTTCTCATCAGCAGAATATAGCAGTCTTGTGATTTCTATCAGTCTCTGCTTAAAGCTTGTAGGAGTAGTTTTTATTCACCCCTGATTCTCTGTCTGGACAGTGCCGATTGGCCCTGTGCTGATCACATGCACCCTCCCAAGAAAAAAAAAACAAAAACCTCTCTAGCAATACACACGAAACTGAGCATGTGCAGCCTGCCTCCTGACGCTCTGTTCTATCATGAGATGGATAGGAGTCCGTTAAAGAAGAGAAGGATCAGAGAGACAGAATCACACAGCCCTTATACACAATGCAGAGGATTAACCCCTTAGGTTCCACAGTGAGTATAACAAGCATGCTTTACTGCATATGCAGACTGATTTTACTGTTTAAAGGCTTGCTGAGTATCTATTTATTCGATGCAACATCATCTTTATATTTTACCGAAACATTGGGTAATATATTGCAGTAGGTGTCCTAAAATTATCTTTAAGGGTAGATTCTGCTCCCTCGCAAATGCTATGCTCACCCTTTGGCTCTATTCTGTACTCTCTAACTCACATCTTCGTCTCTCCCTCTCTTCTGGCATCTTCCCCAACTCTCTAAAACATACACTAGTCACACTTATCCTTAAAAAACCCTCACTGGACCCCACTAATCTTAACAACCTACGCCCCATCTTCTTACTCTCCTTCTCCTCCAAACTCCTTGAACGTCTGATCTACAACTGACTGAGCGACCATCTGACTAAGAACAAACTTCTTGATCCCCTACAGTCTGGATTTCGCCCTCAACACTACTAACAGCTAAAACCAATGGACACTATTCTGTGCTACTTCTCCTGGACTTCTCTGCTGCCTTTGACACAGTGGACCACCCCCTCCTCCTCAAAATACTCCACTACTTTGGTCTCCGTGACTGTACTCTTCGCTGGTTCTCATCCTACCTATCCCACCGCACCTTCAGTGTCACTTACAACTCTACTTCCTCCTCTCCTCTTCCTTTCTCTGTCAGGGTCCCCCAAGGTTGTGTTTTTGGACGTCTCCTTTTCTCAATCTACACCTCCTCCCTGAGTCAGTTTTTTCCTCCATTGGCTTTCAATTCCATTTCTACATGGATGACACCCAAATCTATCTCTCTACCCCTCTGCTCACTCCATCAGTCTCTTCACGCATCACTAACTTACTAACAGACATATCAGCCTGGATGTCACACCACTTCCTCAAACTCAATCTATCCAAAACCAAGCTCATAATATTTCCTCCCCCACGTGCCTCTTCCCCTGATTTCTCTGTCAATATCAACCGCTCAATTATCAACCCATTGCCAAGGTTCTAGGTGTAATCCTGTACTCCGAACTATCCTTTTGGCCCCGCGTCTAATCGATGTCCAAAGCTTGCCCCCTCAACTGCAGCCTGCAGCAACATCTTAAAGATATGCCCAGGGCTTTTTTTCTCAAAGAGTAGGTGCAGGAACTCCCCCCTTCTGAGTCACCCCTTGTCTCCGCACCCAACCCACCTCGGAGCACTGTTACTTGATTCCACCCCCTACCCACCTCCCAGTACTGCCCCTTTTAGAAAATACAGAGATAAGTATCATTTTGTGGTGCTACGTAATTTGTATGGAACAAGAAAGGCAGTAAAATAGATCGCCTGTAGCTAGCAACAATAGACCCCCCCAACCACAACAGATTCCCCCCCACAAACAATAAACCCCCCTCTGCAACAATTGACCCCCTTGCAACAAAATACCACCACAGCAGCTATAGACCCCCTGCAGCTACAACTGATCTCCCAGCAGCCAGAATCAATAAACCCTCTGGCAGCCAGCAAAAATATACCTCTACCTCTAAAGTAGATCCCTCCCAGCAACATAAGACCCCCCAGCAACATAAGACCTCCCTTTTAACAGACCCCCCATGCAAAAAAATAATTCCAACAATAGACCCCCAGCAGCCATCATCAATAAGACCCTCCAGTACTCGTTGCTATTGCATACTGTACATTCAGTGGTGGAGGTGCCAGAACTGCGTTCCCCAATGTTCCCGCTGAAAAAAAGCCCTGGATATGCCCCTTTCTAACCAATGACAGCACAAAGCTTCTAATTCACTCCCTGGTCATCTCTCACCTCGACTACTGCAACTCCCTCCTCATTGGCTTACCGTTAAATAGACTATCCCACCTTAAGCCCATCATGAACGCTGCTGCCAGGCTCATCCACCTTACAAACCCTCTCTGCCAATCCCTCCACTGGCTTCCACTCACCCAACAAATTAAATTCAAGATACTAACATTAACTTACAAAACCATCCTATACGAGCTCAGTTTGGTTCCTTAAAGAATCCCACTAATTTGCCCCCGCTAGAGAGACTGCTGAGACAACCAGACCCTAATAAGCTTATTTCTATCCACTACGCTGCCCTAACGACAGACTTTAACCCCAGATTCAGTAAAGCGCAGGAAAAATGGACATCCATGGACATTTCACTTACTGAGGAGGACTGGACTGAATTCAGTGACACCTATAAAGCCATGGTCATCTCTTCCAGGGATCGAGTTATACAGGTTCAATTTTTTCACCACTCCCATCTTACCCCGGCCAGGCTATATAAAATGGGGCTGAAACCCTCTGCTGAGTGTTTCTGTGGTTGCGGAGGGAATGCTGATTTCATGCACTGCTTCTGGACCTGCCCTCTGGTTCAGGACTTCTGGGTGGAAGTGGGCTCTTTCATTTCCTCTGCTCTAGGCCTTCCTAATATTATCCACCCAAAAAATGGTCTGTTGGGGATCTTTGGAGACCTACAGATGTCATCACAGGCAAAAAGATTACTACGTATCCTTTACGTCTATGTTAGAAAGACTATACTGCTGTCATGGAAGGGTATACAGAGGCCATTGAAATCTCTATGGCTAAAATTAAACAATGACGTTATACCACTGTACAGACTTACCTTTGAACTCAGGAAACGGACAAAAACATTCCATAAAATCTGGGGTAGGTGGCTTGCCAGCCCTCTGACCCTCTCTTTGTAGGGTGTATATGGTAGGGGGCACTTACAGGTTGCGCCAAGTTAGCCTATAATGTTTGCAGATTACTAATGTTATTATACACGGACGAATTGCTTGTATATGTAGTCGTGTGAAAGATATCAGCTGATGTACCACTATCTGTCCTTTGTTTATATGAGCTAAGTACTTGACGCTGTTTACCAATGACTGCCGAGCGTAATTAAGTGGTTGTTTGTTGTGCTTGTTTTATACAACTGGTTTGTAAAAAATCAATAAAAATATCTTTAAAAAAAAAAACTTACAAAACTATCCACAAATCGGCCTCCAGCCACATCACTAACCCAGTCCTAAAATACCAACATACTTGTTCTCTTCATTCCTCCCAAGACCTCCTGCTCTCCAGCCTTGTCACCTCATCCCATGCCTGCCTCCAGGACTTCTCCGGAGCCTCTCCCATCCTCTGGAATGCTCTACCCCAATCCGTCTGACTATCTCCTACTCTGTCCAATTTCAGACGATCCCTGAAAACTCATCTTAGAAGCTTATCTGGTCCCCACCTAACAACTGTACATTTATTTTCTTCATCAGCTCATCCCCAACAGTTATTACCTCCTGTATCTCTTGACCTACCCTCTTAGACTGTTAGCTCTGACGATCAGGGCCCTCTGATTCCTCCTGTATTGAATTGTATTGTAACTGTACTGTCTGCCCTCATGTTGCAAAGTGCTGCACAAACTGTTGGTACTATACACTGTATAAATCCTGTATAATAATAATAATTTAGACATGTGTCTAAATCTCCCTTTCCTCTAAAGCCTGATCTATGTTTAGGTTGAGCTCCAGAGAGTAACTGACAGGCGGTGAGGAAGTGATGGGATGCCTCCACACCGTCTGTTTTGACCCCATTTTTGCCGACAAACATTTGTGGCGCTTCCCCATTTACTTGAATATGTAGTGTACCTCACATGGGTGACGCTATTTTTGTGTACATACACATGTGTGATTTGTGCACTTGTTCGCATTCACATGCTTGTATGGGAAACTGGGTTGCTATTGTTTATACATTATTATTTATTTTACTGTAATTCAAACTTTTTTTTCATTTAACTTTATTGCTATCAGAAGGTTTCTAACACTGTTATAACTCTAGGCTTCCTGTTCAATGTGAGAAATATAAAATGTCATCCCACTGTCATGAGCACTTCATGTAAGAAAAATGGTCATAGTCAGCCTAGTGGGCCTATCTTAACAGGTCATCACTATGCTATTCAGTGTTTTGTACATATGTTCTTTTCCAACCCTGCGTGTCAATAAAGTTCAGTGTAGAAAAAATAAGTGTGACATTTGATTACATAACCGTGTGGAACATAAATATGACACACAGCCATTCCGACCAATCAGGACCTCCCTCTCCTCCCCGTCTAAGCCTATCAGCGCTGTCTTATCTGAATTACACGGTTCTTGCATCACGCGGCGAAGGCGGGACCAAGACGTCCAATGAGTTTCGAAAGCTGTGATGTAAAGGTCAATTGACCAATGGGCCGCGGTGTTTGGGCACTCCTTTCCCCAATCAGCTACCTTACGTCTCCCGTGACGCTCCGCCCGGTGCCCGGCTAGGTTCCGGTCTCTCGGTTGCCATGGCGGCGGCTGCTGGCAGCCCCGGGGCGGCTTATGAATGTAATATCTGCCTGGACACGGCCCGGGAGCCGGTGGTCAGTGTGTGCGGCCATCTGTACTGGTAAGAGGACCTGTCTGTGCCTCCATTGTGGTGTCCTGGTGATGAGGTGGCTGCTCTGGGGGTAGGATGGGGCCCCTGAGAGCCCTATAGTGTAGGATGGGGCCCCTGAGAGCCCTATAGTGTAGGATGGGGCCCCTGAGAGCCCTATAGTGTAGAATGGGGCCTCTGAGAGCCCTATGGTGTAGGAAGTGGGGGCCCCTGAGAGCCCCACGGTGTAGGATGGGGGGGGGGTGCCCTATAGTGTAGGATGGGGGTGGCCCCTGAGTGCCCTATAGGGCCACACATGTATCCATATCTATCCGTGGTTCAGTGTCACTAAACCAATCAAATAAACTCTAGACCTTCCACCTAATCTGATCAGCGATTCTTCCATTGATTATTGATTTTTGCAGACTGCAGAGGATCTTTGTCAGATTGGAGTTCTATCTATTTATTTTTTTTTATGGGTTTTACATTGAAATTGATTGGAACACATCAACGCCACGTCATGATGCATCACAGCGCATGTAAATACCACGACATACATTGACATCCCATGAGAGGCATTCAAAATGTGCGACAACAACACAGATATAACATGCGGTGCTGTGGGGTGATATGCACTTTGATGCGCTTTTATTGATTGATTCAGTAGGAAATGCATGGGATGGGGGAGGGGGGATTACATGGCTTGAATCTCCGACCTTCAACCCCTCCCCCCACCAACTGTCATTCCAATCTTACCCCTCCCCCCTCCAACAATTGGAAATTTTTGTATTTTTTACCCCTTGCTGTCACAGCCCAGTGGCCCTTTAAGAGGGTTTTCTTGGGGGAGGGGGAGGCTTGTGTGTTGGGGCTCGTTCACACGGGTGGTCCGTCCAACGGACTTCATTTTGTTCAGCGGGAGATCGATCCGCTGAGCAGGCGGATGACAGTTCTGTCACCGCTCACTGTGATGAGACGAACCTGTCAGAGCCCCGCTCTCCTCTATGGGGGAGATCAGAGGAAAACGGACCACCTGTCCATTTTCCTCCGATCCTCCAGACCAATTGAAAAAAGGATCTCCATCCGTCTGGATTTCATGGACGGATGGATCGGATATCAGCTGACATCCGCCGCCCCATAGAGGTGAGTGAAGTGTCGGAATAAGTCCGCCTGAAAAACTGACAGGAGGACCTGATCGTAAAGGCCGTGAGAAAGGGGCCTTCACGCTCCGTGCTGCAGGGGTAGCAGTCCAAATATCGCAGTACACCCCCCCCAGAGTGAGTATCCATCATAATGTTCCCAATGGCAAGAGTTCATTGGTCACAGAAACCACACCGAGCATCTTTGATGCGCTTTCATCAAAAAGCACAATAGTAGTGCGGCTTTAACTCCTAGGTAGTGACGGTACGCAAATATGTGGCCTCTTGCCGGTTGGGCCTTGGCGCCAAGAGTCCGCATATTTGCGTACCAATTTGCAGACACAGCTGTGCCAACAGCGCGTTACCGGTGGCTACCTGAAGGCTTTCTGATCATGTGACAGCCAATCACAGCGGTCACATGATCATAAACCCCTGACATCTGAAACCCTTTAAAGGGCCGGGAGGTGCCGGTCCAAAGTGGATAAACACCTAGCAGTGCACAAAAAACACACCACACACATAAGAGCTGGTTCTTACTGGATGGAGCCTCATCAGGATGCGCTTCTGATTGGTCAGATGGGACCATATTTAGGCAATGACACGGACTAAACATGGGAATGTGTCCATATAAAGGCACTGATGTCATCAGCATCCCGCCCCTTTGTTTACATGTACCATAGGACAGGAAGTGAAGTGACCCGGTCTGCAGCTGATTGGATTAAAATAAAGTGAGATTTAATAGTTCAGTAAAGCTGGTCATAGACGGTTCATATCTCATCCAGTTCAGCAGGAATTGGCCGAGATTCGATCCATGTATAGGTTGGCTGAATATATACCCAAGTTGATTGATCAATCAACTTTTGGTACAGCCAGCCTGCTGGATTTTACCTACGATTATCGCTAGTGGCTGGTATATCCGCTAGGAATATTCGCGGTCTTCTCCCAACAGGGACAAAAAACCAGATCAGAATACAGCGGCCTGTCATTGATTTGAACAGGCTGCACGGAACACCTGAGCATTTATCATGGTGGAAGATGGGCGTTCGTATGAATGTATGGATCAGAACGCCGTATGATTGAGGCCTGATGGTGGCATTCTGTGAATACATGAAGTAAAAATATCTGATATCCAGGTTCAGCACGCCTATAGATCAGAACCCTGGAAAACACTTCTAATAAATAGATGGGAACCTGATTGGTTGAAAGTTGGTTTGTTTTCTCTTAACTTCCAATCTTTTATCTTTTTTTTTTTTCATCCTTTTTATCACATCTCAGTGCTGCTGATCTCCTCCAGCCTCTTTCATCTGCTTCCTGTCAACAAACCCTCACTCTGCTGTCGGCTGTACATCATTGATTCCTAATAGTAACATTGGGGGAGCATTCCACACACAGACCCTTATAGACCTCACCAGGGGTGCAGGTAACAGCGTGACAACACAGGCGCACATCGTGGTGACAAGTCACACCCTAAAGCCTCATGGACAGTGAGAGGCTGGAAATTCCAGACATTTGCTGTGTGCCCAGGTAGCATGCCAGGCACATCCTGCCATCCAAGTTGAAGAGGAGCTCCGGGCTCCTGTGTAAAAATTAAAAGTCAGCAGCTCCAAAAACTGTAGCTGCTGACTTTTAATAAACAGCCACTCACCTGTCCCAGGATCCAGGGATGTTCTCACCCCAGCTGTTTTCATCTCCTGTTTTCTGTCCCTGCGTCGACATCTTAACTGTGGGCACCCAGCTGTGACAGCTTGCGGCTTCCACTGTGCATGCGCAAGCTACGATGTGCTTTGTGAATGGTCCCGCAGTCTTCTGAGAGCGGTGGACTTCCACTCTGATCACCTAGGCGGTTTTGATTGGCAGTGGGAGCAGGTACCTGTCAAAATCGGGTACCCACTGCCCCCCCAATTTCACTTTACCCACTGCCCCCCCCTTTTGGCCCCCTGAGTCTGAAATGTCATGCCGGATGTGTCTTTAGCCTTTTTCCATCTGTGTACATGAGGTCTTAAACAGGAAGTGCCTGAACAAGGACCTTCATGGCAGGATCACCAGGTGCAGTCATGTGATAAAGTAAATGCACCCCATAGCAATTTTTTTTTTACCTTTTCAGCTTATTTGAGCAAGCAAACATTAGATCTTTGTTCAGACAGTGTCTACAGATAAAGGTGATTTTTATACAAATGACACAAAACTGATACGCATTGAAGCTGAATAACAGGAATTCAGCTTCTTTGTAAAAAGTGAATGTGCACTATAAAGTGGTTGTAAACTCTTGCATAATCAGTGAAGTGACTGGCCTCAGGTGATACACAGAGATGAGAAAAAAATCCTAAGAGTTTTTCTGCAGCCTCTTTTTTACAGGCATTCAAAGCCCAGAATTTTTACAGCTTTTCTGAGAGTTCAGAAAAAAGGGGGTGGAGAGCTGAAGTCACACTTTGCTGATTGGAGGGAAGGGACACACCCCTCTTCACACAGGTACAGAGCTGAGGCTGTCAATCACAGGCTGTGTGCTGGAGGTCCCTCCCCTTTCACCTTTTTTTCTCTTGGTGTCAGAAAATCTTGTCAGAAGTGATTCATGCAGATAGCAGAGGAACGAAGCAGCAGATGTAAATGTCACTTAGTGCCCTTACTTGAGACAAGTACAGACTATAGAGGGATATGCTTTGTTCATATTTCATGTCTGAGATTTACATCCACTTTAAGTCCAAAGAGCTGCATGACATCTCCTGGGCTTATCTCTATTATTTATATCTGACAGTGTCATTGCACTCCCAGAAGTCGACTATCGCTGTATTTACGTAAGCCCAACGCTGATGCTTCAGGTCTTGGCTTTTTCAACATTAGATTCAGTGCAGCTGCTATGCCTGCCTCGCCCCTCCTCCTGCCCAGTCACAGAAGCCTTTGTATTAGATGAGCTCATGCACAAAATACAAGGGCTTCTGTGACTGGGCAGTCATAGCTCCCTTGTGTGCCTTTCTCTCTCTCACAGCTCCATGTGTCATTGTATTGTCTGGCAGACATAAATCTGTCAGATATAGATGATAGAAATAAGTTCAGGAGATGTCATGCACCTCCTTGGACTTAACTTATAATGTGACTTTTTTTACAAAGCGCCTGAATTCCTGTAAGTCAGCTTTAATTCTAATATTCTAAATTAATGGAGATGCAGATTTGTCACATGGAAAAAATAAGTACACCCCTACATTCACCTTCACTTCAAATCCATGAAATCAGAATCTGGCATTCCCGATTAGGTTAGCAATGATTAGAGTCTTCTTGGGGAGTATGTAGAACAGTGGTTCTCAACTCCTGTCCTCAGGACCCACTAACAGGCCAGATTTGAGACCCCATTCACACAGGGGCAACACGACTTGCAGGTCGCCTCAGCGAGGCGACCTGCAAACGACTGCCCGGGCGACTTGCAAGACGACTTCTGTATAGAAGTCTATGCAAGTCGCCCCCGAAGTCGTACAGGAACCTTTTTCTAAGTCGGAGCGACTTGCGTCGCTCCCCTTAGAACGGTTCCATAGCACAGAACGGGAGGCGACTTGTCAGGCGACTAGGTCGCCTGACAAGTCGTCCCTGTGTGAATGGGCTCTTATGTATTACCTTGGGGAGAGGCAGACTAAAATACTGCAATCACTGAGCAGCAAATTGTATCACCTGTCATGTATTTCAGTTATCTTGCAAACCTGGCCTGTTAGTGGGTCCCGAGGACAGGAGTTGAGAACCACTGATGAAGATTGAACCTTTTTTATTTACACCAGGGATATGCAATTAACGGACCTCCAGCTGTTGCAAAACTACAAGTCCCATCAAGTCCCATCATGCTCTGTCTCTGGGTGTCATGCTTGTGGCTGTCAGAGTCTTGCTATGCCTCATGGAACTTGTAGTTCTGCAACAGCTGGAGGTCCACTAGTTGCATATCCATGATTGACATCATTGACGTGTGGTGTCTTCATGCCAAGATCACAGCGTACCCTAAGATCCTCTGAAAGAAGGTTGTGAAGTCATTTTGAGTCTGGCAAAAAACTTTAAAAAGATTACCAAAATGGTTTGAAATGGATCATTCTATTGTAAAGAAAAACTAATCTACAAGTGGCAATGAAGTCTAGAAGCTTCAAACCAAGAAGTGACTGTTTTGATGCTTTGAGACGTCTTCAAGAACCCCAAATGTAACTGTTGGAACAGTTGGGATCAAAGTACTACAGTGCATCTACAATAAGAGATTAGTCCGTATGGGAGGTGTGCCAGGAAAAAGCTTTTGCTTTCCAAAAAATAATATTCTAGCAAGATTACAGTTTTTATATTTGAATGTGTATGCAAAGGCCAGGCCTCCTGGAACAATGTGCTGAAGACTGATCAGTCAAAGATTTGGTAGACATATTTGCTGCAAACCAAAGACGGCTTTTTAGGCGAACCTCATACCAGCTTTGAAGCATGGTGGTGGAGATGTTATGGTTTTGGGTTGCTTTGCTGGTTGAGGGCCTGGGCAGCTCAGTCATCCGGTCAACTATACATTCTGCATCAGATCAAAATGTGCTTAATGAGAATGTGTCCGAACGTTGAGGTTGAACCAGAAACAAGAGTTTCAACACCATAATGATCTGAAGCAGACTAGCAAATCCACAAAGGAATAACTCAAGAAGAAGACATTAAAGCTTGTAGACTGGCCTAGTCTATACCCTGTTTTGATTCCCATTGAAATTTTGTAAACCAGCAGTTTCTTTATTGAAAAAACAGAAGTATCTTACAGCTTAATAAATTGTGTGTGGAGAGATGGAGTTCATGTAAGAGACTGCTGGGCAGTTATACAAAACGCCTACAGTTCCTTGAAGAAGTATTCATACACCTTGAAATTTTCTACATTTTGTCATGTTGCAACCAAAAATGTGAATGTATTTTATTGGGATTTTATGTGATGGACCAGGGGTCTCCAAACGATGGCCCTCCAGGTGTTCAGGAACTACAATTCCCATCATGCCTAGTCATGTCTGTGAATGTCAGAGTTTTACAATGCCTCATGGGACGTGTAGTTCCGCAAAAGCTGGAGGACCATAGTTTTGAGATCTCTGTGATAGACCAACACAAAGTGGCACATAATTGTGAAGTGGAAGGAAAATAATAATAAATGTTTTTCAATTTATTTTACAAATATCTGAAAAGTGTGGTGTGCTTTTTGTATTCAGCCCCCTTTACTCTGATACCCCTAACTAAAATCTATTGGGACCCATTGCCTTCAGAAGTCACCTGCTTGGTAAATAGAGTCCACCTGTGTGTAATTTAATCTCAGTATAAATACAGCTGTTCTGTGAGGCCCTCAAAGGTTTGTTAGAGAACTATGGTAAACAAACAGCATCATGAAGGCCAAGTAACACACCAGACAGGTCAGGGATAAAGTTGTGGAGAAGTTTAAAGCAAGGTTGGGTTATTAAAAAAAAAAAAAAAATCCCATGCTTTGACCATCTCGCGGAGTACTGTTCAATCCATCATCAGAGAATGGAAAGAGTATGGCACAAGTGCAAACCTACCAAGACATGGCTGTCCACCTAAACTGACAGGCCTGATAGAGAGCATTAATCAGAGAAGTAGCTAAGAGGTCCATGGTAACTGTGGAGGAGCTGCTGAGATCCACAGCTCAGGTGGGAGAATCTGTCCACAGGACAACTATTAGTCATGCACTTCACAAATATGGCCTTTATGGAGAGTGGCAAGAAGAAAGACATTGTTGAAAGAAAACCATAAGAAGTCCTGTTTGCGATAAGCCATGTGGGGGACACAGCAAACATTTGGAAGAGGGTGCTCTGGTCAGATGAGGCCAAAATGTAACTTTTTGGCCTAAAAGGAAACACTATATGTGTGGTGGAGAACTAACGCTGCACATCACCCTGAACACACCATCCCCACCGTGAAACATGGTGGTGGCAGCATCATATTGTGGGGATGCTTTTCTTCAGCAGGGACAGAGAAACTGGTCAGAGTTGATGGGAAGATGGATGGAGCCAAATAGTGGGCAATCTTAGAAGAAAACCTGTTAGTCTGTAGACTTGGGCAGAGGTTCACCTTCCAGCAGGACAACGACCCTAAACATACAGCCAGAGCTACAATGGAATGGTTTAGATCAAAGCATATTCATGTGTTAGAATGGCCCAGTCAAAGTCCAGACCTAAATCTGATTGAGAATCTGTGGCAAGACTTGAAAATTGCTGTTCGCAGACGCTCTCCATCCAATCTGACAGAGCTTGAGCTATTTTGCAAAGCAGAATGGGCAAAAATGTCCCTCTCTAGATGTACAAAGCTGGTAGAGACATCCCCAAAAAGACTTGCAGCTGTAGTTGCAGTGAAAGGTGATTCTACAAAGTATTGACTCAGGGGGGCTGAATACAAATGTACACCACACTTTTCAAATATTTATTTTGTAAAGAATTTTGAAAACCATTTATCATTTTCCTTCCACTTCACAATTATGTGCCACTTTGTGTTGGTCTATCACATAAAATCCCAATAAAATACATTTTGTTTTTGGCTGTAACATTACAAAATGTGGATCATTTCAAGGGGTATGAATACTTTTTGAAGGCACTGTACAAGGAATTGGTTCTGCTACAGGGAACAATGCCGTCTTCTGAGGCCGAGAATTTACCTCTTCCACAGACAGTACACTATTACTTGTAATGATGATTTTTGTGGAGTAAATTATTGAAAAGGCACATTTTTCTTGTGTTCTTACCTACGGTATATCACGTTTTATCTGTAGGCGCTGTTTGGTTAAGGATCTAATGTGTCCCTGCTTAAATTAGTAGAAAAGGTCAACATTTTCCATTTTGAGTTGTATATTTACTTTTTCAAATGGCTTTAACAAAAGCTGCAGGATTGAAAATATTGAAAAACGTCACTTTGTTGCGTCATAATACATGATGTTGGATAGGTAGGTGTGGGCAGAGTCCTCCCTGGCCTGAGGTGTGTCTGACTCTGACTCATTGTGCACCAGAATGTTTGTGCTGTAAATATATGAAGGTCGTTTTTTGAGTCATTTTGGTGTTGATTTACTAATGCTAAAGAGTGGAAAATCTGGTGCAGCTCTGCATAGAGACCAGTCGACTTCCAGGTTTTATTATTAAAGTGATTGTGAAGTCTTGTTTGTTATTTTTATAGGGAAAAAAAAATGTTTAAAATGACCTGCTCTGTTGCAGTGGATTTGCACAGATCAGCCCGGATCCTCCTCTACTCAGGTCCCTCTTCTGTGTTCCTGGCTCCTCCCTCCGGTTCAGTTCCCCCCACAGAAAGCAGCTTGTCATGGGGGCACCTGAGCTGAATCACAGCTCCCTGTGTCCATTCAGATATAGAGCCCTGACCCAGCTCCACCCCCTCTCTCGACTGATTGGCTAGCTGACTTTGACAGCAGCGGGAGCCAATGGCACTGCTGCTGTGTCTTAGCCAATCAGGAAGGAGAAACTTGTGGACATCGCTGGACAGAAAGGGACCTCAGGTAAGTATTAAGGAGGCTGCACACAGAAGGCTATTTTTTTTATCTTAATGCATAGAATGCATTAAAAGTGGAGCTCCGCCGATTATTATTATTATTTATTAATTTTTTTAAGTCAGCAGCTACAAATACTGCAGAATATGGACACTCATCTGTCCAGGGCGCCCGTGATGTTGGCACCCGAAGCCGATCTGTCCCTCAGCTCTCGGGTGCTGCCACCGCCATCTTCGGTAAGGGATTTAGGAAGTGAAGCCTTGCGGCTTTACTACCTAGTTCCCTACTGCACATGCGCGACTCATGCTGCGCGTTCCCACTGGTCCCTGCTGTCTTCTGGGACCTGTGTGTCTCCCAGAAGACAGCAGGGGGGACAGAGAAGGTGCCGGAAGTGGCATAGATACCTGCGGGTGGCTCGGGTATCTATGCCTGGAAGGGGAAGCAAAATACCTGTATTAGACAGGTATCTGCCCTCCCCCCTGAAAGGTGGCAAATGTGACACCGGAGTGGGGGAGGAACCGGAAAAGCGGAAGTTCCATTTTTGGGGTGGAACTCCGCTTTAAGATTAAAAAAAAAAAGAAAAACTTTCTTCCTTTACAACCCTTTTAAAGCTGAAGTGTGAAGCTGCACATCTGCACCAGATTTTGCACTCTTCAGTTTTAGTAAATGAACCCCTTTTGTCTTTTTGGGATCTGGCTTTGTACACACCGGCCTCATCTGGTATAGGAGCAGTGTAAACAGCAAGATCTTGCAATGCTTTCGGCAGCATTTGAGAAACCAGTCTGTCTAGTAACCTCAAAAGCATAATTTTAGGCATGGCTTTTGTTACATAGATACAGTGGTCCAGCTTGGATCAATGTAACTATGTATACCATACCTGTGGGATCCCTAGAAGCTGGAAGTCGCTGTAGCAGCGACATCTACTCTGAGGTGTTCTCTAGTTTCTGGGTCCCATGCCAAGTGGCTGCATTCTGAACACAGAGGGTCAGCCAATTGACGCGGACGCCATTCAGATAAAACTATGCATTTCCTCAATGAATGCAACACACGCTCTGATTGGATGAGGTGGAGAGCGCAATGCCACCGCCCCGTCCCACCTCTCCCCCTCGTCCAGTCAGTGTGTTCACCATACAGCAGGGCAGGTGTTTAGTACTGGACCCGAAAGTTAGTGGAGATCACTGGAGTAGCTGTGTCTAGTACAGTGATTTCCCACTTCAAGAGGGATCCCACGGTCTCTGTCTCTGTCTCTGTCTCTGTCTCTCATATCCTTTTAGTTAGGAACATACATTCTATAATAATGCTACCAAAATGAGTGTGTGCTGTAAATTGCTTCCAGCTCTGTTACTGTTTCTCCTTGCCTAAAGGGGAAATAAACCCATCGATGTAACAGTTTAAAAAAAAAAGTTACATTCCCGGAATGCCAGGATTGCTAACTTTCACATTTGCTTGTTTCTTCAACCAAACTGTCAAACCTTCAATGGTTGGTGTCATAACGGCTCACATGTGTAGCACCATGGTAGTTGAAGATCAAACAGAAGCAGCTTCCTTGGCTGTCAGCACGATCCCGCGAACCGTCGTAGCTGTCCGACGGATCCTATAAGCGGGATAGCAGGCACGCGCGCTGCATTGCGGGGGTGCCGATGCTCGTGGCCAGCAGTAGAGGCAGAACAGGGACGTGTGTGTAAACACACAAATCCCTGTTCTGTGAGGAACGGAGAGGCAGATCCTGAGTTCCTTATGGCTAAAAACCAGGATCTGTCATCTCCTATAGTCAGTACCCTCCCCTCAGTTAGAACACAGTCAGGGAACACAGTTAACCCCTTGATCGCTCCCTAGTGTGAACCCCTGCCATGACATTTCCACAGTAATCAGTGCATTTTTATAGCACTGATTGCTGTATAATTGTCAATGCTTTTAGCAGTGCTATTCAGCCGCTAGCGGGGTGTTTTTAAGACAAAGATAATATACACTTTGTGACAGACCAAACTGGGACAGAGATTTTTGGAGGGGAGCAAACCTCCTACCCACTGACTATGGGCCCTGGCATTTAAAGCGGGGGTCCACCCACACCGCCAAAAAAAAAAAAAATATTAAAAGCCAGCAGCTACAAATACTGCAGCTACTGACTTTTAATACATGGCCACTTACCTGTCCCAGGGTCCAGCGATGTCGGCAGGCGACGCCGAGAACCCGCTCGACTCTCTGCAGCTGCCGCCGCCATCCTAGGTGAGGGAATCGGGAAGTGAAGCATTGCGGCTTCACTTCCCGGTTCCCTACTGCGCATCCGCGAGTCGCGCTGCGCGTCCCAAGTGGTCCCCGCTCTCTCCTGGGAGCTGTGTGTTCCTAGCAGACAGCGAGGTGGGGACGGGAAGAGGCATAGACTCCCATGGTAGTCTATGCCAGAAGTGGGTGCAAATACCTGTCTTAGACAGGTATCTGCACCCCCCTGAAAGGTGCCAAATGTGACACCGGAGGGGGGGGGGGGGGGTTCCGAAAAGCGGAAGTTCCATTTTTATGTGGAACTCCGCTTTAAGGGAACACTACTCTTTGAGAGGTGTGTGTCTGGGGGACCCTTGGAGTGGTCTTGCTTCGGAATCAAGTCCATATCTCTCTAAAAAAACAGACTCTGGGAACTGGAGAACCCAGATACATATTTGGGATCTCTATGCCCAAACCAGCAATGACTGCTTCAGATGAAGGGGTTAAATGCCCCGTGTAACGCTGCGGCGGATGCGCTTTGCAGGCGCTTTAGCGGCGGTGCCCATTCATTTCAATGTGCAGGAGTGGTGTATAGTGGCGCCATCATCTAAGTGTAGACTTTATTAACCATGAATAAATAAGATAATATGCACTCACATAAGCCTCAAAAAATCCTTTCAAAAAAGGGTCGTTGCGTAAGCCCAAAACGCATAGTCATGCCCTTGTTGAGGTCATCTTGTTACGCTCCTGAGTTCTGCATTGTATTGCGTTCCACACTAGTTTGATTGGCATCTACACACTCTACTCTGCAACACCTGGCCATTTCCGTGGCGAATTCTGCAGACACCCACAGAACTGTTTCCTGTGCCTTTTTATCATTTACAGCATGTGAGGGAACGTTTGGCACCCCGCTTAGGTGCTTCTGCCAAACAGTGCCTCCTGCTCTCCAAACTGTTCCAGCAGACCAAGAGTTTATACCAGCCCTTTTACCTCAAGCATCATACACAGACAAGATGTTGAGATAGAACCAAATGAATCAGTGTTTATTAAACAGAAATACAGGTTTTTATACACCTCATGAAAATAAGCTAAAGTTGACACAAGGCTTATCCCATCATCATAACCTGCAAGAGTTATCCGACAGACAGAAACAATAGGTGTCTCCATTAACAATGGGAATGCACACAAAGGGAAACACACAGCTAATAAACCCATAACACCTTAATAAACAGATTATATCAGGAGACCCCAGTCTGAAGCATTCATTGCTGGTTTGGGCATAGAGACCCCAAATATGTATCTGGGTTCTCCAGTTCCCCGAGTCAGTGTTTTGGAGAGACATGGACTTGAATCCGAAGCAAGACCACTCCAAGGGTCCATCAGACACACACCTCCCAAAGAGTAGTGTTCACTTAAATGCCAGGGCCCATAGTCAGTGGGTTGGAGGCTTGCTCCTAGTCCCCTACAAAAGCCTCTGTCCCAGTTTGGTCTGTCACAAAGTCATATTATCTTTGTGTTTACACTTAGATGGTGGCGTCCCCTGTTCCTTTATTTCTTTACAGAATACAGGTACAGAGGATCTATCCTTTGACCTGAAGAGCTGCAGCTATCATAGGAGTGATTCAAAGACATTGGTTTTACGTATACAGTATGTTTAAATTTGTACCAGGTAAAAAAACGATTTAAAGCGGAGTTTCGCTAAAATTTTTTTTTTAGATGTCAGCAGCTGCAAATGCTGCAGCTGCTGACTTTTAAAATAAGGAAACTTACCTGTCCCGGGGTCCAGCGATGTCGGCACCCGAGGCCGTACCATCCCTCGATCCTCGGGTGCTGCCGCCGCCATTCTCACTGAGGGAATCGGGAAGTGAAGCGTTGCGGCTTCACTGCCCGGTTCCCTACTGCGCATGCGCGAGTTGCGCTGCGCATCTACACTGGTCCCCGTTGTGTTGTGGGAACTGTGTATTTCCCACAACACAACGGGGGTGGGCGGGGACTCTGCGGCTAGCTATACCCGGAAGTGGGTGCAGATACCTGTATTATACAGGTATCTGCACCCTCCTCCCCCTTGAAAGGTGCCAATTGTGACACCTGAGGGGGGGAGGAATCCGATGAGCGGAAGTTCCACTTTAGGGTGGAACTCCGCTTTAAAGTCCCTTTTCCCCTATTACGTTAACCCAGTTGTTGCACGTAAACAATTTCTTTTAAAGTAATATATTCTCCTTCACATTGGTGGCTAGTAGAGAAATATCCACTTTATACTGGTGGTCATTGAAGAAGGGCCCCTTAAGATAGCTATAGACATTATGATTTCCCTTGTTAAGACCCACAGCCTCAGCGAGAGAAGTTGCTTGGTTCCCCCACCCACGCCAAACGGCGTGGCTGGACGAATCTGCAGTGCTAGCTATTGTATTCTGAGAGCTGGCACCTGTGGCTAACAGAATACCTGAACAGCTACTGCAGCTGATTGGATACAGGTACTGTTCTGCCGACAATTTTCCGCCCACCTCCTTTGACAAAAGTTGAGTGAAAATTGACTTTTGTCAAGCTGGGTGATGCCAACAGGGCCACCCATGGAAAGAAATTTGGACCGTTCCTGCTGAATCAGCCCATCTGTGTATGGTCAGTGGTAATGGTATCCTACTTACATTGAGGGTGAGTGGGAGACAAACCCCTTTTACTGGTGGTCAGAGGGAAAAATTCTCCTTACACTGGATGGGAAGATTGTCTCATTTGCAGATATCAAAAAAGACCACTGGTGTCCGTGGGATAAATTATTTATTTTAATGTATAACGACTTGCCGACCGCAATATGTATATGTACACGTTGCTGTTTTTCAGTGGTTTGCCGGGGTTATGGCTAAAGCTATCGGCTATAACCCCGGTATTTTATTTTAATTTTTTTCAGCCGGCGGCTGGCTTTCTTATGAAACAAATTGCGTTTGAAAAACCACTGCGCAAATACCATGTTACATAAATTGCAACGATCACCATTTTTATTTCCTATAGTCTCTGATAAAAATATACTGTGTGTGTGTATTGTTATATATTTTACAGTATCTCACAAAGGTGAGTACACCCCTCAATTTTTTGTAAATATTGAATCATTTCATGTGAAAACACTGAAGAAATGACACTTTCCTACAATGTAAAGTAGTGAGTGTAAATTTGCTGTCCCCGCAAATTAACTCAACACACAGCCATTAATGTCTAAACCGCTGGCAACAAAAGTGAGTACACCCCTAAGTGAAAATGTGCAAATTGGGCACAATTAGCCATTTTCCCTCCCTGGTGTCATGTGACTCATTAGTGTTACAAGGTCTCAGGTGCGAATGGGGAGCAGGTGTGTTAAATTTGGTGTTATCGCTCTCACTCTCTCATACTGGTCACTGGAAGTTCAACATGGCACCTCATGGCAAAGAACTCTCTGAGGATCTGAAAAAAGAATTGTTGCTCTACATAAAGACGGCCTAGGCTATAAGAAGATTGCCAAGGCCCTGAAACTGAGCTGCAGCACTGTGGCCAAGACCATACAGCGGTTTAACTGGACAGTTTCCACTCAGAACAGGCCTTGCCATGGTCGACCAAAGAAGTTGAGTGCCTGTGCTCAGCGTCATATCCAGAGGTTGTCTTTGGGAAATAGACGTATGAGTGCTGCCAGCATTGCTGCAGAGGTTGAAGGGGTGGGGGGAGTCAGCCTGTCAGTGCTCAGACCATACATCTCAAACTGCATAAAATTTGGCTGCATGGCTGTCATCCCAGAAAGAAGCCTCTTCTAAAGATAATGCACAAGAAAGCCCGCAAACAGTTTGCTGACAAGCAGACTAAGGACATGGATCACTGGAACCATGTCCCGCGGTCTGATGAGACCAAGATAAACTTATTTGGTTCAGATGGTGTCAAGCGTGTGTGGCAGCAACCAGGTGAGGAATACAAAGACAAGTGTGTCTTACCTACATTCAAGCATGGTAGGAGTGTCATGGTCTGGGGGCTGCATGAGTGCTGCCGGCACTGGGGAGCTACAGTTCATTGAGGGAACCATGAATGCCAACATGTACTGTGACTTACTGAAGCAGAGCATGATCCCTTCGGAGACTGGGCCGCAGGGCAGTAGTCCAACATAACGACCCCAAACACACCTCCAAGACGACCACTGCCTTGCTAAAGAAGCTGAGGCTAAAGGTGATGGACTGGCCAAGCATGTCTCCAGACCTAAACCCTATTGAGCATCTGTGGGGATCCTCAAACAGAAGGTGGAGGAGCACAAGGTCTCTAACATCCACCAGCTCTGTGATGTCGTCATGAAGGAGTGGAAGAGGACTCCAGTGGCAACCTGTGAAGCTCTGGTGAACTCCATGCCCAAGAGGGTTAAGGCAGTGCTGGAAAATAATGGTGGCCACACAAAATATTGACACTGGGCCCAATTTGGACATTTTCACTTAGGGGTGTACTCACTTTTGTTGCCAGCAATTTAGACATTAATGGGGCAGCAAATTTACACTGTTATACAAGGTGTACACTCACTACTTTATATTGTAGCAAAGTGTAATTTCTTCAGTGTTGTCACATAAAGAGAGAATCAAATATTTACAGAAAATGTGAGGGGTGTACTCACTTTTGTGAGATACTGTGTGTGTGTGTGTGTGTAATATAAATCCATCATCTCCATCTCTATCATCTCCATCTCTATCATCTCCATCTCTATCATCTCCATCTCTATCATCTCCATCTCTATCATCTCCATCTCTATCATCTCCATCTCTATCATCTCCATCTCTATCATCTCCATCTCTATCATCTCCATCTCTATCATCTCCATCTCTATCATCTCCATCTCTATCATCCCCATCTCTATCATCCCCATCTCTATCATCCCCATCTCTATCATCCCCATCTCTATCATCTCCATCTCTATGTAGTTTTCTAGCAAAAAATACTTTTTTAAACAAAGTGCCAGAAAATGCTTGCTCTTCAAATGGATAACCGTTAGAAATTAATCATGATACCCCTGCCAACCTCTGGAGGAACCCTGGTTGACATGTTGGAAACCCCAGAAGATAGTTTGATCCTTTCCTCTATTGCATGGTCATAATTGTGGTCCATCAGACAACACAGACAGTGGCACTTAACTTTGGTCGCCCATATCTCACTACCAATTGATAAAACTCTTGCTGATAGACTCCCTGATGCTGAAAAGTTGCAGGCAGCCTAATCTGCTTGTGTATAGACAGCTGGAGTCCAGTCTAGTTTCCATTAGGGGGAGATAGCCTGCCACTGGCTATAACAGAACTACAAAGATCTAAGGATCTAATGTATATTTTTAAGTCAAACGTACTAGCTGGTTCCTGGAACTTGTCTAGCCCTAAGTTCTACTGTGTTGGATGTATGCTACAGTATATTTTATTTATTTATTATTATTATTATTATTATTATTAATAATAATAATGTTATTGCAATGTTTCCGTACTGATCATGTTTGTCTTGTTTTGCAGCTGGCCGTGTCTTCATCAGGTAAGTGTTTTTTGCTTGTACTTGCCAAAGTATAAAGGTATTACTTTGAATATGACCTGGTGTAGTGCTACCTCTATGGCCCAGTTCACACCATAAAAACGCAGTCTGGATGTGTCTCTGCATGCAAGTTTTTCACGCATTCCGGTGCGCCCCCCTCCTTATCCCCTCACCTTTTAAATAAGTATATGTGCATTTTTTTGTGCGTTTTTGATGTGTTTTACCACGTTCCAGTACGGTTCTGTGTAGAAAAAAAATGCAGCACAGTCTACTTTTTTTTTTTTTACTGGAACGCACTGGTTTGAACTATGACATTGCAAACCATATGACCTACTATTAGGAATTCAGCGAGCTATCGGCCGCTGAAAATGGGGTTATCAGCGTTTTAACGATAGAAAAAAAGTGCCAATAATGGCCACAGAAAAATGCATGTGATTTTGCCACGATTTTCATAGGTCAGTGACTCCAAAACCGCATCAAAAACACAACACGAGTGCATTTTTGCGAAGGTTTCAATGGGGAGGTGCGTTACACCGCAACGGACCAGTGTGAAGACATAGAATTAAAAGGGATGCATTTTTCTTGAGCTTTTCTTGCTCCTTTTATTTTATTTATTTTTTTAGTGCAAAAGCGCTTAAATTATTAAAAAGTCAAATATAATACAATTACATATATACAGTATTTTAAAAACTGTCCGTTTTCGGTCAAGTGCATCCTGAATTTTTGGTTTCTGTGCACTAATACCATGCGTTTTTAATGCAGAAAAAAATGCACTGGACTACATGTGGTGTGCATTGGCCCTATGTGTGTAAGGTAGACGTTTTGTTATATATTTCAGTTATCAATCATTGCGTTATTACACAAATATATGTGGCACAATGCATTAAAGAGCTGCTATACTTCTCAAATCGGCAGTTTCCTGCTGAACTGGTTGAAATTCGGGCTGTGGGTGGCCCTTTCTGCACCACCCAGCTCAACCAATTTCGTTGAACTATTGTTGGCCAAACAGTGAGTTCATCTAATCGGATGCAGTCACGGTTCAGGTATTCTGACAGCTGCAGGTGCTTTATACAACAGCTGGTATTGCAGATTCCCTAATCAATGCTATTTAGTGTGGATGGACCAATCAAGTCATTTCTCTTGCTCGGCACACAGGGCAGAATGCGAGAACCTACATGTGAATGGCCAGATTTAGGCACAATTGTGCTTTATCGCTCAGTAATAGTTCTAGTTCTTGGTGAATTGATTGGCTGCGTTCCCTGAAAAATGAAATTATAGTGTTAGCCACTAATGAAGTGTATAAGTGACCTAACCACCTCAATACCGTCAAAATGTGTATATGGCTTTATATTGAGGTGGTTATACTGGGGTCATGGTTGAGGCTACAACCATGATCCTGTCACTGTTTTTTTATCTATAATTTTTTTTTTTTTTTAGATCCGGCGATTTTCTCTTTTCTGGTACAATAAATTTTATTGTAATAAGTATAACATATTGACCAACATTGACCCATGCAGGGGTACAGCACAGACAGAACAGAAAAGTTTGGGCAGGAGAAGTCCAATCAAAGAACTTTTATGAGGCCGGGTTCACACTGAAACCGGCTGCCGATCGCACAGGAGCGCTGTGGGTCCCTGTTCCCCATTTCAGGGCCAAATCTATGCCTGAATTCAGCCCTGAAACTGAGCCAAAGATGCACGTTTCTGTGCAGGGTGCTCCGCAGCCGCAACGGAGATATGTGAACCGGAGCCGGTCATATTCTCCTGCTATGCAAATTGGATGCAGGGAACCCCACATCTAATTCGCATAGGTGTGTGAACCCGGCCTAAATGTCCACTGGGCGACCTAGTGGGATAAAACAAAGGTCCATAAAGGTCACTAAGGGACTAAGGGCCATCGAACAGGGGCCCGGGTTGCAGATGCACTGGTTTACAGCAGAGGGTAATGTGTGTACTGGTCTATTGGACACCCCCAGCACAGGTCGGGGTGAGCCATCTGTAGAGGGGTACAAAAAGAAAAGGAAAAAAAAAAGGGTGAGACTTTGGAGTCCAGCAACAGTGGCCGCCGGTCATCAAAAGTTTGACCCCAAGTAGAAGGACTCGGGGTCACCCTAGGACAGAAGAGACCGAGGGCAGCCATGAGCAGTGAAGAAGAGTAGAAAAAGACGGAAAAAGACAGAAGGGGCATAGAGGGGAGGGGTGGAGAGGGACAAGTCCTGCAGGAGTGGAAGGTAACAAGTTAATTCTTAGGAGAGACCCAGGCTGCTCGGATGCAAGGTGGGAAGAGCATAGGACCACCAAGGTGACCATACTTTGAGAAATTTGGAGTGGGAATCATTAAGAATACTTGACTGGCGAATTCTCGTTTTTAAAGTAAAAGTGATCAGAGAAGCTTTGTAGAAGCTGGATCACAGACACTTTTACTGATGTTCCCTCCACTGTGTGACATTAGAAACCTGAAAGTGATAAGGATTTTGTCACTTTCTGGTTTTAGTTTGTTGTGTACAAATCATTCACGGCTGGTGAAAGCATTTGATGAAACCGATCTCGGTTTCATCAGATGCTTTGGAAGCCAGAGGAGAGATATATAAACCCCAGATCTCTGCATAAAGAGGACCTGTCATGGCCCTGGCTACCACAAGGGCTGTTGTTCACCCCTTGTAATAGCAATAAAGTTGAGCAAAAAAAATTTAAAGGAACTGTAAAAAAAAAAAAAAGATTAAATGTAAAAAAATGAAGTGACCCTAAATTACCCCAACCCCCCCGATCATGCGTAAAGGTGAACATGCATGTACACAGATGTAAACAGTGATCGCACCACACATGAGAGATCGCTTTGAACATCAGAATGAGAACAATATTTCTAGGACCAGATCTCCTGTGTAACTCTAAGGTGAGCAACTCTTATTCAGGGAAGTTCTTGTTGAATCAGCATTAAAATGATGTCCAACATAACATCTATTTGGAAATCATGTTTATGGTTGTACTTGCAGAATAAACTTGTGTGTCCTGTAACACTGATAAGCCTGGGTGTGGCTCAGGTCACCTTCAGTATCAGGCTATTTATTTTCTGGGTTCTCGAAGAACAAGCCCAGCCCATAGTGATCTGTTGGGAGGCTCTTATAGAAGGATTATGAAACCTCAGTGTTGACACTTGTAAATGGAGACACCATGCACTCTGAGACCGGCCACGTCAAGTATTTCTTAGTGTCTGCTCTTAGGATATGGTCATGTTACACCATAACAACTGTGTCGGCACCAAAAACAAAGTTCTTGCATTGGTTTGAAATGTGAATGTAAGGATTAGTGTAGACAGGAAATTTGCTGCTGAAATGCATTTGTGAAATATTTTTGCAGGATCTGGAATGTAGAGTTTAAATTTGGAATAGGCTTGTATGGAGCTGTGCGGACTTGTATTTTTAGGGCTTTTGTCATACATTGTGCTCATTTTGTTTCTAAAATGCAGCATGTCCTGTTCTGCTGTGTTAGACCCCCAAATACATGAATAAATACAGCCCTACTGAAATGTTTTGGTAGCGACACACAGCGGGTCTCATAGTTCTGTACACTGTTACATTAGCTGAATAGAGACACATAAGTGGTGAAAAAGAATTATTTGATCCCCTGCAGATTTTGTAAGTTTGCCCACTTACAAAGAAACGAAGGGTCTATCGTTTTTATCATAGGTGTATTTTTAATGATGGAGACAGAATATCAACCAAAAATCCAGAAAAAACACAATACAAATATTATAAATTAGGTTGCAGTTCAGAGAGTAAAATAAATATTTGATCCCCAAGCAAAACGTGACTTGGTACTTGGTGGAGAAACCCTTGTTGGCAAGCACAGAGGTCAGACGTTTCTTGTAGTTGGTGACCAGGTTTGCACACATCTCAGGAGGGAAATAAAATTTTTTTTTTTTTAACTTTCTGCTATAAAACATATGCAATAAAAAAAACCTGAAAAATCGAATTTCTTAAAGTGGAGTTCCACACGGAGTTCAATGGGAAGGGGCGCTTTAGGAGCGGTAAATACACCGCTCCTAATGCGCTCCAAAGATGCGGCTTGCAGGAATTTTATGACCGCCCTGCAAGCGCACCGCTCCAGTGTAAAGCCCTCGAGGCTTTCACACTGGAGTGCATTGAGCACCTCTTTTGGGACGCTTTGCACTGCAGGCGCTATTTTTAGCACTTTAGCGCCTGCAAAGTGCCTCAGTGTGAAAGGAGCCTTAGAGCCCTTTCACACTGGGGCGGTTTGCAGGTGCTATTGCGCTAATAATATCGCCTGCAAACCGACCCGAAAGTGCCGCTACTTTCATTCCAGTGTGAAACCCCCGAGGGCTTTCACACTGGAGCGATGCGCTGGCAGGACGGTAAAAAAAGTCCTGCCAGCAGCATCTTCGGAGCGGTGTGTATACCGCTCCTTTACCGCTCCTGCCCATTGAAATCAATGGGACGGCGCGGCTATACCGCCGGCAAAGCGCCTCTGCAGAGGCACTTTGCGGTGGTATTTAACCCTTTCTCGGCCGCTAGCTGGGGGTAAAACCGCCTCGCTAGCGGCCGCATACCGACGGTAAAACGCCGCTAATAATAGCGGCGTTTTACCGCCGACCCCGCCCCAGTGTGAAAGGGCTCTTACAGAAGATGGCTGCGGCAGCATCTGAGGAGCGAGGAACATTTTGGCCATGGGTGCCGACATTGCTGGACCCTGGACAGGTAAGTGTCCTTATTTTAAAAGTCAGCAGCTGCAGTATTTTTCGCGGGACTCCCGCTTTAATAAATTTAGGCCAATATGCATTCTGCTACATATTTTTTGGTAAAAAAAAAATCCCACTAAGCGCATATTTATTGGTTTATGCGAATGTTTATAGCATCTACAAACTATACCTATACTATAACTATACCAAACTACCTATATGTATAGTAATGGTGTCGATCAGCGAATTATAGCAGGACTGCAATATTGGACACTGACTTGTTTGACTCTCTTTGGGAACCAGTGACACTAATACAGTGATCAGTGCTAAAAATATGCACTGACCTTGTACTAATGACAGTGGCTGGGAAGGAGTTGAACATCTGGGGTGATAAAAGGGTTAACTGTGTGTGTGCCTAGCCAGTGTTTTTGTGTGTACAGTGTGGTTCCTTTTACTACTGGAAGATAAGGATTCTAGTCACATATATTCAGGAACAAAGAATCCAACCACCCCGTCAGAACAGTGACCTGCCTTGGTTCCATAGGCAGATGTCCGTTCTGTGGTATTTATTGACCATCGGCAGGTCCCGGAGGACATTGAGTGCCCGACACCCACAGATCGGCTTCTGCAATGAATATTCACAGCAGAAGCGGCACGTGCACACCCCCTGCAGGCGGGGTGAAATTTTGGAATCACATATGTATACATGGTCCAGCGCACAGCTGCTGCCCTGTAGCAGTAAAACTGCTATAGGGTGGTCAGCAAGTAGTTAAAAAGGGTGTCCCAGAAAGGATGGCCCCCTTTGGGTTTGGCAGAGATTGAGGGTCCCTCATGGTGTCTAAGAGAAGGGGCCCCCATTCCGTGGTGACCCAGAGAGTGGGCCCCCCCCCCCCTCCACTCACTATCAGGCCGTATCACAGTGGGGTGGGTAGCCCCCCCTTCAGATTGCATGCATCACATGGTGGCTCAGAGAGGGAGGCGTGCTGCTGACAAAAGTATGCTTTAGTGATGTCACCTCCTGAATGTCTATCTTATAGTGAAGGGAGGGAATGGGGGGGGCGGCAGATCCGTGGAAGTTCCAGTTTTGGGTGGAACTTTGGCAGACGGAACCACTGCCAACAGCAATCCATTTAAAAGCAAATGCAATATGTACTGAACAAAGATCTACCTGTTTTTATTCTCCTTTCCCGACTGCCTGTATAAAGAAGCCTTATGGATGGCAGGAATGACCGGGAGGTGTACACAGCACTGTACATGCTCTGCAGGCAATGTGTATATATAAAAAAAAAAAACTGCTAGAAGCAAAAATACGTTATTTGGCAGAACAGACCTTGCCTGTCTGTTCTGCCAAAAAATCTATGTTCCAGCAATATTTTATTGTTTTACTTTTAAAGTGGAACTTTAACAACTTGATAAAAATATTCTTTAGCGAAGAACATACATTCCTCATTAATAATTATGCTACTCACATTAGTTTGTGCTGTAAATTGTCTCCAGCATTGATCCTGTCTCTTCTTGCTGGAGGATGCCATTTTGCTGAAGCCCAGAGCCCCCTGAGCGTTGGTAAATCTTTAGGCTGTCAGCAGATTGACCTCTAAATTTTTGGCACAGTGCTGAAAAATGAAGAGCAACTGAGCATGTGCAGAGCCCCGGGAGGACGTCGTATGACGAAACGCGCATGGCCGGGTCAGGACGCTGACGCCAGCATGCTGTCCAGGATTGTGCTCGCATATGAACTACAGTGGCTGGAGACAATTTTGACACATCTATGCCTATAATCCCCAGTGTCTGACACTTGGAATGTGTGAGTGTAATTTTTAATGTTTTAAAATAAATCTTTTTATAAGCGGTATCACACTATTTGGAGTTTCCTTCTTTCTTCCCTCATACATATGGATATCATGGCATGATTTACTGGAGATTACCTGGCATACTTGCTAACAAATACCTCAAGCATTGATTGCAAAAAGGCCCAGCTGCTGGTTTATATTTTGACCAGCTATTGGATCTGGTGAGTAAGTTTGGTACGGCTGGTGGAGGATCACATTCGGTGCTATTGTCAGTTTTATCAGCACACAGGTTTCACTGCATGATCGCGGATTGATGTTTTGAAGAAATACAGTGGGGCAAAAAAGAATTTAGTCAGCCACCAATTGTGTAAGTTCTCCCACTTAAAAAGATGAGAGGCCTGTAATTTTCATCATAGGTATACCTCAACTATGAGAGACAAAATGTGGAAACAAATCCAGACAATCACATTGTCTGATTTTTGAAAGAATTTATTTGCAAATTATGGTGGAAAATAAGTATTTGGTCAATATCAAAAGTTCATTTCAATACTTTGTTATATATCCTTTGTTGGCAATGACAGAGGTCAAACGTTTTCTGTAAGTCTTCACAAGGTTGTCACACACTGTTGCTGGTATGTTGGCCCATTCCTCCATGCAGATCTCCTCTAGAGCGGTGATGTTTTGGGGCTGTCACTGGGCAACACAGACTTTCAACTCCCTCCAAAGGTTTTCTATGGGGTTGAGATCTGGAGGCTGGCTAGGCCACTCCAGGACCTTGAAATGCTTCTTACGAAGCCACTCCTTCGTTGCCCGGGCGGTGTGTTTGGGATCATTGTCATGCTGAAAGACCCAGCCACGTTTCATCTTCAATGCCCTTGCTGATGGGAGGAGGTTTGCACTCAAAATCTCACGATACATGGCCCCATTCATTCTTTCATGTACACCGATCAGTCGTCCTGTTCCCTTTGCAAAGAAACAGCCCCAAAGCAAGTTTCCACCCCAATGCTTCACAGTAGGTATGGTGTTCTTTGGTTGCAACTCGGCATTCTCTCTCCTCTTAACACGACGAGTTGTGTTTCTACCAAACAGTTCTACTTTGGTTTCATCTGACCATATGACATTCTCCCAATCCTCTTCTGGATCATCCAAATGCTCTCTAGCAAACCTCAGACAGGCCCGGACATGTACTGGCTTAAGCAGGGGGACACGTCTGGCACTGCAGGATCTGAGTCCCTGGCGGCGTAGTGTGTTACTGATGGTAGCCTTTGTTACGTTGGTCCCAGCTCTCTGCAGGTCATTCACTAGGTCCCCCGTGTGGTTCTGGGATTTTTGCTCACCGTTCTTGTGAACATTTTGACCCCACTGGGTGAGATTGTGCGTGGAGCCCCAGATCGAGGGAGATTATCAGTGGTCTTGTATGTCTTCCATTTTCTAATTATTACTCCCACAGTTGATTTCTTCTCACCAAGCTGCTTGCCTATTGCAGATTCAGTCTTCCCAGCCTGGTGCAGGTCTACAATTTTGTTTCTGGTGTCCTTCGACAGCTCTTTGGTCTTCACCATAGTGGAGTTTGGAGTGTGACTGAGGTTGTAGACAGGTGTCTTTTATACTGATAACAAGTTCAAACAGGTGCCATTAATACAGGTAATGAGTGGAGGACAGAGGAGCCTCTTAAAGAAGAAGATACAGGTCTGTGAGAGCCAGAAATCTTGCTTGTTTGTAGGTGACCATTTATCGGTGTATTTATCGGCGTATAACACGCACCCTGAGTTTAGGAGGGCATTTTAAGGAAAAAACTTTTAGGAGGGAAGTTTAAGGAAAAAAACTTACATTTAAATGCCCATCAATGCAGCCTCATCGGTGTTCATCTGCAGCTTTGTCCATCATTGCAGAATGAACAGTGTCCATTTGCAGCCTTACCCATTTTCATATGCAGCCTTGCCCAGTGCAGCCTTGCCAAGTGTTGTGTGCTGTCTGCAACATTTGTTTAAATTTGCCGCCGAGCCTGTGTACTCGGGTTGTCACGCCGCCCGGCCTCCCTGCTGTTTCAGAGGATGAGAGGAGCGAGCGCTGCCAAAAAAGACGGAGCCGAGTGTACTCTGTACTCGGCTCCGCTCGCAGTCCCGCCATTGGACCTGTGTTATGTCCATCATAAGAGCTGGGCGGGACTGCGAACAGAGTACACTCGGCTCGGTCTTTTTCGGCAGCACTCGCTCCTCTCATCCTCTTTGAAACAGCAGGGAGGCGGGGCGGCGTGACTGCGAGCGGAGCTGAGCACTCGGCTCGGTCTTTTTCGGCTCAGACAGTGGAATTGGCGTATAACACGCACCCACGATTTTCCCCTGATTTTAAGGGGAAAAAGGTGCGTGTTATACGCCGATAAATAAGGTACTTATTTTCCACCATAATTTTGCAAATAAATTCTTTCAAAAATCAGACAACGTGTTTGTCTGGATTTGTTTCCACATTTTGTCTCTCGTAGTTGAGGTATACCTATGATGACAATTACAGGCCTCTCTCATCTTTTCAAGTGGGAGAACTTGCACAATTGGTGTCTGACTAAATACTTTTTTTGCCCCACTCTCTCTGTGTGTGTGTGTGTGTGTGTAATATATATATATATATATATATATATATATATATATATATATATATATATATATATATATATATATATATATATATATATATATATATATATATATATATATATATATATATATATATATTTTTTTTTTTTTTTACTTTTTTCTCTGTTCATGCACTATATTATTTTTATTATTATTTATTTTCTTTGGAGCACATCATTTTATGGACTTTATTACACACAGAAATTGCATGACATAATTGGTTGTAGTATGTGTGTGTGTATATATATATATATATATATATATATATATATATATATATATATATATATATATATATAATTATTATTATATATATTTTTTTTTTCATTAGTTTGATCAGCGCTGCTTTTATCACAATTTTTAACACTAGTTTTTTGGTCCTGCAATCTACAGGCCAGGCTATCAATTATCATAGTTTTTTTACCATCTCATTTTAGAACTCTTTGGCGCTATATTGCACTGTGTTCTTGATGTGCAGACCGTGAATTACTGGATTTTAAACAGCAGTATAGACGCTTATTTTTAATTTTTTTTTCATATCTATACCTGCAAAAGGGGCCAGGCCAAAGTGATCTATCAGGACTTAATTTTCCGACTAAAGTTCCATTTAAAGGTAGCAAAGGCAAAAGCTGATTATTTGTTATAGCAAGCCAGTTTTCTTTGGTGTTTGTAATTGGCTTGGAAAAAAGACCAAAGCCTGCTGAGCGGAGGCTGTTCTGATAATTTGCAGTCTAATGTGTGTGTGTGTGTGTGTGTGTGTGTGTGTGTGTGTGTGTGTCTTATTCTTACAAGACCGGTGTGTTTAAAGGTTACTGTGTTATAGAATATTACACAAGTCCTGGGAAACTGAGTCATAACATGATGATTTCACACTCTGACTCCAACACCGAGAAGCCAAACTATTTTCCCTTTTTGAAGCTGTGGAATCTTTAGAAACTTTTTGTAAATGCTCCAACTTGTTATCTCTAATGTCTCTATTTGTCCTATTTCTTCTAGTGGTTCGAAACGCGACCAGAGCGCCAGGAGTGTCCTGTGTGTAAAGCAGGCATCAGTCGAGAGAATGTCATACCGATATATGGCAGAGGAGACAACAACCAGCAAGACCCCAGGTGACACACAGAAGGGGCTAGGAGTCTGTCCTCCTCCTGTAGGGTGATGCACAGAAAGGGCTAGGAATCTGTCCTCTTCCTGTAGGGTGATGCACAGAAAGGGATCTATGAGTCTGTCCTCCTCCTGCAGGGTGACGCACAGAAGGGATCTATGAGTCTGTCCTCCTCCTGCAGGGTGACACAGACAGAAGGGATCTATGAGTCTGTCCTCCTCCTGCAGGGTGACACAGACAGAAGGGATCTATGAGTCTGTCCTCCTCCTGCAGGGTGACACAGACAGAAGGGATCTATGAGTCTGTCCTCCTCCTGCAGGGTGACACACAGAAGGGATCTATGAGTCTGTCCTCCTCCTGCAGGGTGACACAGACAGAAGGGATCTATGAGTCTGTCCTCCTCCTGCAGGGTGACACACAGAAGGGATCTATGAGTCTGTCCTCCTCCTGCAGGGTGACACAGACAGAAGGGATCTATGAGTCTGTCCTCCTCCTGCAGGGTGACACACAGAAGGGATCTATGAGTCTGTCCTCCTCCTGCAGGGTGACACAGACAGAAGGGATCTATGAGTCTGTCCTCCTCCTGCAGGGTGATACACAGAAGGGATCTATGAGTCTGTCCTCCTCCTGCAGGGTGACACACAGAAGAGATCTATGAGTCTGTCCTCCTCCTGCAGGGTGACACAGACAGAAGGGATCTGTGAGTCTGTCCTCCTCCTGCAGGGTGATACACAGAAGGGATCTATGAGTCTGTCCTCCTCCTGCAGGGTGACACACAGAAGAGATCTATGAGTCTGTCCTCCTCCTGCAGGGTGACACACAGAAGGGATCTATGAGTCTGTCCTCCTCCTGCAGGGTGACACAGACAGAAGGGATCTATGAGTCTTTCCTCCTCCTCCTCCTCCTGCAGGGTGACACACAGAAGGGAGCTATGAGTCTGTCCTCCTCCTGCAGGGGGACACAGACAGAAGGGATCTATGAGTCTTTCCTCCTCCTCCTCCTCCTGCAGGGGGACACAGACAGAAGGGAGCTATGAGTCTGTCCTCCTGCAGGGTGACACCTATGGGAACTATGAGTCTGTCCTTCTTTCTGTAGGGTGACACAGACAGAAGGAAGATGCTACTGCCTCATCCCCTGTAAGCCCCGTCTTTTTATTAATATAAGACTTTTGTATTGTGACAATTTTGTCACTTTTTTGTTCCCCCCTTCTCATTCTCAGGTTGAGGACTCCCCCAAGACCTCAAGGACAGAGACCCGAACCAGAGAACAGAGGGGTAGGTTGTTTGTGGTAAATCAAATGCCCTTATTTAATTTTTAAATTGTAATTTGTGTGTATGTATATTTCTTCATTTGTAATGGGTCCTCGCTGAGTGTACACAAGCATCTCCTTTACTACACGGTCTAAAACTATCCTGAATCTAAATGGTATCGTTTTTTTTAAAGTGGTAGTAAATCTCCCATGGCTTACTTGTACGTACAGGTAAGCCTATAATGATTCTTACCTGTAGATACAGTAAATATCTCCTAAACCTGCACTGTTTAGGAGATATTTACTAAAGTAGCAGCCGGGTACGTCACTGACGCATGCGCGCTCAATGGACGGCGTGCTCTCTAAACATCCTGATGTGCATAGACACAGAAAATAACATTGAGCTGCTTCTACAAACAAAATACAAACCTCCTGTAGAAGCATTTTTTTAACCCCAGTGTGCATGGAGCATAATGCTTAGTACACAGGATGAGAAAACTGCACAAAAAATATACAGTTTTTCGAAGCAATCGTACAATAATCTGATCGTTAGTACACAGCTTTCAGGAGCCAATCCTGCAAAATTATCCGAAGCTATGAGCACGAACATTTGTCTCATATGATACCAGAACGAACGATATTCATTTAATCAGTACAGCATTCACCCAAAAAAAAATTGAGTGGCCAAGGCTGTGCATGCTTGGAAACTAAAAAATACATTACTCTCGGGGTTGTATTCTGTCGTACGAGAATTTTCTTAAAGTGGATGTAAACCCGAAATTTTTTTTTTTATGTCATAATGTAGAGTATAAGATTTCCTATCATTTGAGCCCAGTCTTGCCACAAAGAGTTAATCCAGCTCTGAGCAATCCTCTTTTATTGTTCAGTGAGATAAAACTTGACAAACAGAGAAAAACTTTGTCAAATCCTCCCCCTTGCTGTGAGTGACAGGTGATTTACATCTCATGCACTAACCTAAGACATGCATTATTTGTTCATTCCCACCCCCACTCCTTTCTTCAGCAGCTCTGCAAGGATTGGCTGTTCCACACCTCAGCATGATTGGGCATGCTGAAGTCATGTGGTTACTTTCCTGTCTTTTCACTGGATGTTAGAGATCATAGCAGAAGTTCAGTGTTAGAAATACACAGGAGAAAATGCATATTGACAAGGAATGTAGAGGTGGGCGGGGAGTCTACTGACATCACGACTCCACCCACCGAGCTCCAGACAACAGACCCACCCACAGAATCTGCAGTTTTTCGGCTCTCATAACAGACAGAGGGGAGACATTTGACAGGTAAAGATACATGCAGGAGGCATCTATATCCTTATAGATAACCCCTATGGCAGGAGTTTAGAAAGGATGACATTGGGTTTACATCCACTTTAACTTTACCTCTTCATTTTCAGTAGGGGACTAGTATGGCAAAAAAAAAAAACAAAAAAAAACGTATGATCATTCGTCCAATATTCTCATTGTGTGTTCTAGGCTTTAGGCTGGGTTCACACTAGTGCCAATTGGATGTGGATTTTCCCAGCATCCAATTCGCATGACAGGAGATTGTGACCGGCTCTCACATCTCCGGAATGCCTTGCACAGGATTCCTGTGCTTCTTTGGTTCCGTTTCAGGGTCGAATTCAGGCAAAAATTTGTCCCTGTAACGGAGAACAGGGACGCCCTGGTCCCTTCTGCGAGCTGCATCCGGCAGAAGTGTGAACCCAGCCTCAGTCTTGTAGATATAAAGTCAGTACCTGTTTGTAGACATAAGGTGGCGCTGTTACTGTAAAATGCATTTCGGAATAAAAGAAAAACATAACTGCACTGGTCTCCTTTGCATAGAATGGATTTTGGTGACCTGTGTTGGAATTTTAAGTCCCAATTTGCTTGAGTCCTACTGCAATCAGATTAGGCAGCTAAATGCGCTCATGCCCTCTTCCTTTTTTTTTGTTTTTTTTTTTTTTTTTTTTGTTTTGTTTTTCCATTCTTCAGCAGGAAATCCAAGTCTAAGTAATATCTACTATATTTTTATGTACCCAATGTCAGTCACTATCCTCTGTACATTTTATGTTTCTATAAGTATTGTCTTGAGTTGACTCACATCTAGGTAAGGCACGAAGGACTTGATCCTGCTTGATGGCACACACATTTTATGCCCTCCTCTGTATACACTAACATTCACTTACTGCATCTGACACATACAGTATATTCTCTAGCTCTCATGATTGTCTGTAAATGAGGTTGATTCAAGAACCAGGAATATATTTTGGATTTCACCTTTATTCCGTATGCCCCTCCTGATAGCACAATATCCTGCCTCTTTCTTTTGTTTCAATATGTTTTTATTCAAGTTTAGAGCAACTCTGCTACTAAAATATAAAGGTTAATAAATGTGTCCCTGGCAAAAAATAAAGTAAATATTTGCTGCCTGAAGACGCTTCAGAAACATGCACTTCAAAGAGTGTCTACTGTCCTCCTCCCCTGCGCTCAGTAGTTTCTCCTACCAACCCCTTGTCTCTACTGTGTCCTATACTGATTTGGGGGTGGGTGGGAGCAACCACTGAGTGCAGCAGGGGACACAAGCGGTCAACCCCTTTGGAAGTGTTGGTTCCTGAAGACCCTTAAAGTAGAACTATAGGCAAAACTTTTTTTTTTTTTTTTTTTTAAAGTTTTGTATAGAGTAATGGAGGGTTATAACCCCTGTCAGTTCATTTTTTTTTTTTTGGTCATCTGTGTCCCATTAAGGAGATTTACCTTCACTTCCCGTTCCATAGCCAAAACAGGAAGTGAGCTAAAATACCTAAAAATTAAGGGAATTCCTTGGGGACCCCTAGGTCACTGGAACTAATGTCCCTATTGGAAGATTTCCCCTATGTTACTTTTCTGGGGACAACTCAAAATTAGGGTTTTCTTTTACTTTCACTTTCGATGATAACGGTAAACAGGGCAAATGGAGAGTATGAGTCTCCCTAATAAGTTCATAGACAGCAATAAAAACCTAATAGGTGTTCTAATCCATCTCCACTCTATCCAAAACTTAAAAAAAAAAAAGTTTTGCCTTTTTAGTGTTACTTTTTAGGTTTCAATTTTTCCTTTTACAATCGGGCGAGTAGCGGGAAAGGTAAGTATTTACTAGGGGCAGCACAGTGGCTTAGTGATACGCAGCACTGGGGTTCTTGCTTCAAATCTGGGCCAGGACACTTCCTTTTGGATGCTCTGGCTTCCTCCTCATGCCAAAAAATTGCTGGTAGGTTAATTGTATCCTGTCTAAAATGGGCTCTTGTATGAGATTCTACTGAGCATGCCCAGTTTGAGTGGTTTGGGTCCCCAGGGAGAAAAGCGCTATGGAAATATAAATTATTGATAACCGTAATTACATTTTTAGCTAATAATACTGTTTTCTTTTTTTTTTTTTTTTTTAATTTTCTGTTTACAATTTATTTTTAGACATTGTACAATACACAAGGTACAAGCTTTGGGGTACGAAAAGGAACAGATTTCTAGAACTTTATTGAAATTTAAAAAGTGCACCAAGCAGTTATGATCCTGGGTATAATGCTGGGATCTGTTGACTAAGCAGCATTGGGTTGCAGTCAGTAAATTTTGCTTTGTGACTTTGCTGTGTATAAAAAGCTCTGATGTGCCTTGAAGAGTTATCTTGTCTCTTTCCTGGGTAGCAGACTCTGCAGCCTTTTGAATTAAATACATTGTGTTGAGTCCAGAATGACAACCATGCAATATGCTTTGTACACAGGGTGTTCCAGGGTTCACAGACACCGGCTTCCACATGTCCTTTGGCATAGGAGCATTCCCTTTTGGCTTTTTTACTACAGTCTTTAACACTAATGACTTCCAGTCAGCACCACGTGTAGGTAAGTAAATCTACAGCTAAGCCACTGCTGACAGTCAGCGTGTCAGACTTCTGTACAAACACCGCTGCTCTCTATGCACAGGCTGCTGACAATCTCTTGGCTGGTGCAGGGAGAATTTTAAGAGTTCTGTGAATAGTAAAGCGAGTCATACAAGCATTGATTGCTCTCATATAGGTGCATCAAAACAAGAGACTCTCTGTGAGGAAGCAGTGGTCTCTCTGTAGAGGTCTGAGCTCCCCATTCAGCAGAGAGCTAGGACAATTTTATTTATTTTTTTTTATAGATTAACTTGCACTTTTAACTAGTTACTGACCGCCCCATAGCAGATTTACAGTGCAGCTCTCCTGTGCAGAATCACATATCTATACACTTGATTTTGCACTTCCTCCTGCAGGGGGCGCCCAACTTCTGCTGAGATTATTCCCAGCAGACGCTGATCTGCGGGTACTGGGCATTGGATGTCTGCCGCCGACTGTCAGGCAGAGACTCAGAACGGGGTTCTGCCTATGTAAACAAAGCAGAGCTCCCTTCTGATGAGGGAAGGGGGGTGGATTTTGTGTCCCTGCAAATCCATCACTTCCCTGAGTAAAAGCAGCACACAAAAACACTGGTTAGGCACACAGCTAACTCTTTGATGGCCCTAGATGTTTAACCCCTTCCATTATATTACCCATACTTTGTAGACACTTTTGTGCAAACTAATAAATATATGCTTATTGGGATTTTTTTTTACCAAAAATATGTAGCAGAATACATATAAGTGGAAAGTAAAAAATATATATATTTTTTTCTAAATTGTTGGTCTTATTTTTTTGTTTATAACGCAAAAAATCAAAATGCAGAGGAGATCAAACACCACCAATAAAAAGCTCTATTTGTGGGGAAAAAAGACATACATTTTATTTAGGAACAGCACTACGTGACTGCGCAATTGTCAGTTTTGCCATATTACAAAAAGTGGCCTGGTCATTAAGGGGGGTAAACCTTCCGGAGGTCAGATGGTTAAAATTCATGGGTAGTGAATGTGTGCGGTATGCTAGTTGCCCACTCGTATTGTCTGTTGGTGGCTGACAAGCTTCCAACAATGGCATAAACCTCTGCTTCCAGAAAGCGATTTGCCGGCTACAATATGATAAAGGGCTTCAATAACTTTGTTCAACTGTAAAGCCTTATTCACATGGGAAGTACTGCAGCCTAAGCCCGTGTGAGGATGTGCCACAGGTGTTCCGTGTATCCGTCCAGGCAGTCCCCTTTTAATGTTTAACACAGCTCTTGCTCCCAATCTGAGGTTGGTGTGGGTGTGTATCCCCAAACTCACACTGTCTGCATTCAGAGCCGTACACCTACACGGATGTCAAGGAGAGATCCCTGTTCATTGAAGTCGGACTTCAAGTTGCAGGGCAAAGTCGGATCCAAAGTGGTACGACTGTCGTGTCGTACCAGTGTGAACCCAGCCTTACTGTGAGCGATTGGCTGGTGGTTAAGAAGTCGACTCCGATCAAGGCCTACCCTAGGCGGGCCATAGATGGGTCAAAAATTGAGCGTTCTATTGATCGAAAAACGAAAATGCCACATATGATTGTGCCATCATTTGTTTTTCGAAACAAAATCCAGCAATTTGTTTCAGGCATGGAAATGATGTAAAAAAACGAAAGACCATGAATTTCTGTTCGGTTTTCGACTCGTCTTTGGCCTGCCTTACATGTTGTCACCTACCCTAAGCAATAATAAAGGGAGAAGCTGATTTGTTGCTAGGAGGGACAGACTATTCCTCAGTTGTAGAGGAGTTCCATTCTCAGATTGTTGATTAATCATTTTTTCCTTGGTCTCTCCTCATTTGTAGATACCGGCCTCCCCCAGGGCAGGATGTTTGGGTTACCCGACTCTCTCTTCCTCATCATTGCTGCCTTCTTCTTTCTCTGGCTAATCAGCGTTTGAAGCCTGGGAGCGACTTTCAGACTCGCCAGCTGTAAGGCCTTCTAGCCATTCACAGTACATCATCCATCAGAGACGCCGCTGAACCCCTCGTCATCCCATCCCCTGTAAACACTCCCTTCGGTCCAGGCGGTTTTTCCATATATCCCCCACTCCAAATGCATCTTCTCTTTTTCTACGGCACTTTATTACGATCCACTCCAATGACGAGTCACATTTGTAACCGTTACATTTTTATTTGAAGATTTGTAAGTAGCCCTCTTCCTTTTTTTTGCACATTGTAAATGTTTTGAGATGAAAATTCATGGAGATCCAGGATAACTGTCTGTGGACACGTAATATGATTCATTTCTCTAATGGTGGACATGTCCCGGCTTCTTCTACTTCCAGGAGTATCACCTTCTTTAATTAAAGGATCATTCTAGGACTGTCCAGCTTGTTTAGGTCCAGCAGGTTTTAGGGCTGCTAATAAGCGCATTGGGTAGCAGAAAAATAAAACGGTGATTAAATGGGAGTTGTGATGGACAATGTTACGTGTATTTTCTTCTTGGGAAAATAATGATTTACATCCCCTATTCACATATGATTTTTCTTGGTATAAAAAAACCCCACACATCAGAATTGTATTTCTCAAATGATCTTGCATAAGAAATGCCTGAATTGTCTCACAGCAGCCAATCAGTTTTGCACCTATACCACAAAATTACGTTTCAGTACAGGATAATTTGTTATAATGTCCAGGAATCTCATTTGATATTCTGCCAGGACCTCCTGTATTGTGCCCCCCCCCCCCCCCCCCCCCCCACCCCTGTCCAGGGCGACTGACATATATAACCTTCTAAAGACAGAGCGTGTATGGTGCACTCCTGCACTATGATTGGCAGCTGTGATATCCAATCAGTGGGCAAGAACATACAGTAGGACACATTAGCCTTTGCCCAAGGACAACATTCTTGTCGGCCATTATCTGCACCTTTTAGCGCAAGAAAAAATGCATCCCTTTTAAATTCTATATATGTCTTCTCACTGGTCCTTTGTGCTTCAGTTGTGGTGTTAAAAATCTTGCTGCATTTTTGGTCAGTTAGAAAAAAAAAAAAATGCCCCTCTCCATTTGAAATGCATTGAAAATGCATCAATAACGCACCCATGTTATGTTTTTGATGTGGTTTTTGACATGACCTATGAAAAAAATGCACTGTAAAATCGCGATAAAAGCTTTTTCGGCGACATTATCAGACCCTTTTTCTCAATCGGCCAAACTTTGAACACCATTTTCGGCTGATGTTTCGGCCGCTGACATTTCGGTGCATCTCTAGCCAAAACGTTTTTTTTTTCCATTTTGGATAGAGTAAGGGAGGGTTATAACCCCTGTAAGGTTTTTTTGGTATCTTTGTCCCATTAAGGTAAATCTCTGCAACTTCCTGTCCCATATCCAAAACAGGAAGTGAGAAAATCCCTGCAAATTAAGGGAATCTCTTGGGGTCCCCCAGATCACTAGATCTAGGTTTCCTATTGGAAGATTTCCCCCTTTACTTTAAATGATAATGGCAAACAGGACGAATAGAGGGTGAATCTCCTTAAAGGGGACACAGACCACAATAAAAACTGACGTGTTCTAATTCCTCTCCACATTATCCAAAACCTCTCCAAAAGTTTCCTGTGCAAATCACCTTCTCTCTTGACGAAGGTAAAACTTTTAGACGCGTTTTTTACAACGGCTTCAGCTTGTACAAGAGCAGTGTGAGCAAGCTTTTACAAAACACGTGCAGAGCTTTCAGCAAGCTTTGTTGAACCTTTTAACGTACCATTCAACTCCAGTTAAGAAATGTTGAACACCGATCCTAATGTAAGTGACGATTGCCACTTTAAACAAGCTGCTAGCAGGCTTCTGAACTTTTTGAAGTTTGTTAAAAGCCTGCTAAAGATTCCTAGTAGTGGCAATCGGCTCTCCCATTATGATTTGTGTTCAACATTTACAAACTGGAGTTGAATGGTACTTTAAAAGCTTCAACAAAGCTAATGCTTTGTCATAGTGTGCTGTTCACGCTGCTCTTATACAAAATGAAGCCCATGTGACACAGGCCTTAGTGCCATGAAATAAGAGATCATATAGTCCCCATGTTCATTGAGAAAGTGCTGAGATACATTGGAGGGGTGAGAAGCAGAAGGGTTTTACCCACTACAGTAGTGTTCTCCAATTCTTGCTAAACTGTATCTGGTGGTACATTGCACATATTGAATATATAGCTGCCCGTGTGAAAGGGGTCTAATACTTTAGTATACACATCACATTATCTTCAGGTCTACACACTGCTTTTTAAAGAAGTCCTGTGTCGAAATCCAAGTAATCTTATTCCTAAAGGGATTCTCAAAGGAAGAAGACGACGACAACTTAGACCCCAGAGTTGGTGACCTTCTGTTAGCAAATCAGAAACCATCCTTCAGTACCCCCATACAGCTGCTCGTCAACATATAAGATTGGAAGATTCCTCCTAACAATCTCTACAATTTTACTATATTGCCTTGAAAAATTGGTGACCAAAGTCAGTATATTGTCAAATTTATTGCCTATGACTTATTTTCTATTTCTTAAATGGTTGTTGTCTCATTTTACTTATGGAGCACTGCAGGTATCCTCTCTCTGATAAGAGCCCATGCTAGTGGCCTTTACTTCAAATAATTCATCAGTAGAACAGTTGCATCTGACCTTAATAACTTTGCCCATAGGAATAGTCCTAAGGCTCCATTCACACTTGTGCGACTTGTCATCAAAGTTGCATGGCAAGTCGTTCCCCATGTTTTACAATGCTAACCATTCATATTCAGCATGTCACAAAAGTGAATACACCCCTCACATTTTTGTAAATATTTTATTATATCTTTTCATGTGACAACACTGAAGAAATGACACTTTGCTACAATGGAAAGTAGTGAGTGTACAGCTTGTATAACAGTGTAAATTTGCTGTCCCCTCAAAATAACTCAACACACAGCCATTAATGTCTAAACTGCTGGCAACAAAAATGCCTAACTTGGGCCCAATTAACCATTTTCCCTCCCCGGTGTCATGTGACTCATTAGTGTTACAAGGTCTCAGGTGTGAATGGGGAGCGGGTGTGTTAAATTTGGTGTTATCGCTCTCACTCTCTCATACTGGTCACTGGAAGTTCAACATGGAACCTCATGGCAAAGAACTCTGAGGATCTGAACAGAGCTGTTGCTCTACATAAAGATGCCCTAGGCCAGGGATAGTGAACCTTAGCACCCCAGATGTTTTGGAACTACATTTCCCATGGTGCTCAACTACAATGCAGAGTGCATGAGCCTCATGGGAAATGTAGTTCCAAAACATTTGTGGTGCCAAGGTTCGCCATCACTGGCCTAGGCTATAAGATTGCCAAGACCCTGAAACTGAGCTGCAGCACGGTGGCCAAGACCATACAGCGGTTTAACAGGACAGGTTCCACTCAGAACAGGCCTCGCCATCGTCGACCAAAGCAGTTGAGTGCACGTGTTCAGCGTCATATCCAGAGGTTGTCTTTGGGAAATAGATGTATGAGTGCTGCCAGCATTGCTGCAGAGGTTGAAGGAGTGGGGGGGTCAGCCTGTCAGTGCTCAGACCATACGCTGCATCAAGTTGGTCTGCATAGCTGTCATCCCAGAAGGAAGCCTATTCTAAAGATGATGCACAAGAAAGCCCGCAAACGGTTTGCTGAAGACAAGCAGACTAAGGACATGGATTACTGGAAGCATGTCCTGTGGCCTGATGTGACCAACATAAACTTATTTTGTTCAGAGGGTGTCAAGCGTGTGGGGTGGCATGAGTGCTGCCTGCACTGGGGAGCTACAGTTCATTGAGGGAACCATGAATGCCAACATTTACTGTGACATACTGAAGCAGAGCATGATCCCCTCCCTTCGGTGGGCTGCAGGGCAGTATTCCAACATAATGACCCCAAACACACCTCCAAAACGATAACTGCCTTGCTAAAGAAGCTGAGGGTAAAGGTGATGGACTGGCCAAGCATGTCTCCAGACCTAAATCCTATTGAGCATCTGTGGGGCTTCCTCAAACAGAAGGTGAAGGAGCACAAGGTCTCTAACATCCATCAGCTCTGTGATATCATCGTGGGGGAGAGGAAGAGGACTCCAGTGCCAACCTGTGAAGCTCTGGTGAACTTCATGCCCAGGAGTGTTAAGGCAGTGCTGGAAAATAATGGTGTCCACACACAATATTGACACTTTGGGCCCAATTTGGACATTTTCACTTTGGGGTGTACTCACTTTTGTTGCCAGCGGTTTAGACATTAATGGCTGTGTGTTGAGTTATTTTGAGGGGACAGCAAATTTACACTGTTATACAAGCTGTACACTCACTACTTTACATTGTAGCAAAGTGTTTCATTTTCTTCATCACATGAAAAGATATAATAAAATATTTACAAAAATGTGACGGGTGTACTTACTTTTGTGTGCTACATAAAGTTGCAGTGACTTGAAAGTAGTTCATGCACTACTTTGGTCTGACTTTCATGTAACTTGTCGACCTTAGACTTCAATGTTAACCCTCAGAAGTTGCATGAAAGTCGTACCTGAATGTTTAACAATATAACAGTTGTTGTTTATCACTGGTCAAAGCCAAAGTAGGATCCAAATTGCACTTATCCAAAGGCAGCGCAACTTTGGAGTTGTACAAGTGTGAATGGAGCCTAAACCGGTGTGCTGGGTGACAACTGCTGACCTTATGGGTGGAATTTACCCTCTAAAGGTTTGTAGTAAGTGGAGCTCAATACCAAAGGAGTTTCTATTACCGTTTTTGTTTTTTTTTCTTCTTGTTTGATGATACTTATTGAGATTAGGAGAAGTTTTATAAACCTACAAGAGAGTAAGTGAACTCAAAACGTGTACATGTGTGTGACATATGATGTTGCAAACAGCATAACCTGTAGCCATACATAGCATAGGATAGCAAATCATTTAGGCCAGATCGATATTGATAAATGAGAATGGTGTATGGTTCAGTGGGGGTCTCACAAACGGCATAGTACTTGGCTATACCCAATGAGTTGAGTAGCAGAGAAACGAGGAAAAAGCAGGGTTGCAGGAGAAGGGTAACGAAGAAGGGGGGACTAGGGTATGTGTCATCAAATTGGGATGTATGTGTGTTGTAGAGAATATCCTCATCATTCCAATAACTGGAGGTCAAAGTAATGCTTAAGAGAATTTGAGACCCGTAGGTCCTGGACTGTACAGAATTTGGACATGTTGCCCTGAAGTCTAGCAGCTTCCCATTGAGAAGAGCCCAGTGTATTTCAGTTTTGACCTCGGAGGTGGATAGGTGTGTCGAGAGCCATGCCTTTGTGATTGTTTTAATTATTTTTATTAAAAGTTTTCTAAAGAATAAAAATGAACATTAAAAAGTAGAGCGGCAAACATTCCTTGCCCCTCTCTGATCATTCAACAAAATAAATACTTAGGAAATAGAAAGGAAGTAAAGTGTGTGTGTGGGGGGGGGGGACATAATAGGAGCACCTATTAAGATAAACCAGTGTTGGTCTCCTCTATAGTCACATGCCAAGAAAAAAAACAAATGTTTAAAAGGTAGTTGCATGATAGAAACTTGTAGAACCGAGAGCCCTCAGATCTATAGATCCATCTATGGCACATATCTAGAAAATATAAAGCATTAGACTTGCTTTGTAAACGTCAATTACTTTCTTTATTATCCCAACACCATGAGGACATTAATGGGGAACGCCACTTCCCAGTACTGATTGTTTATGGATCAAAGGTGAGGAGAGGGGTATGAGGGAAAAGGTATGGGTCACAGGACCAGCATAACAAGAAAGATAAGGGAGGAAGAAATAAAGAGTGAGATGTATGAAGAGGAGAAGATGATGACTCCATCTGGGGATCTACCGCCATCCACTCCTGGAATCGGCACCTCGTTTCGGGAACCTGCAAATAGGTAAGCCAGAGAGACCATATTTTTTTGAAGAGGGGTGGTTTGTCTCGCAAGACCCTAACCGTTTTTTAATTCAGCGTTATCCACGCGAGTTTACGCTTCATTAAGGTTATGTCTATAACTGGGCTTTTCCAAGTGGTCGCAATAGCAATTTTGGCCATCACGAACATGAAGTATATTAAAGGAGTTGTAAAGGCAGAAGGTTTTTCATCTTAATGCATTCTTTCATTATATTCTTCGTCATTATACTTCGGTAGGTCGGCACGATCCCGTGAGCCGTCGTAGCCGTACGTCTGCTTCCTTAAGCGGGATAGCAGATGCCCGCTGCACTGCAGGAGTGCCGATGCACGTAGACGGCGGTCGTGATGACAGCCACGAGAGCCAGAACAGGGACGTGTGTGTGTGTGTAAACGCACAAATCCCTGTCCTTTGAGGAGAGGAGAGGCAGATCGTGAGTTCCTACTAGCTAGGAACAGCAATCTGTCATCTCCTATAGTCAGTCCCCTCCCCCTACAGTTAGAACACACATAGGGAACACATTTAACCCCTTGATCGCCCCCTAGTGTTAACCCCTTCCCTGCCAGTGACATTTACACACTAAGTGCATTTTTATAGCACTGATCGCTGTATAATTGTCAATCGTCCCAAAAATGTTTTAAAAGTGTCCGATCAGTCCGCCATAACGTCACAGTCCTGATAAAAATCGCAGATCACCGACATCACTAGTAAAAAAAAAAAAAACAAATAATAATAATAAAAATGCCATAAATCTTTCCCCTATTTTGTAGCATAACTTTTGTGCAAACCAATCAGTATAGGCTTATTGCGATTTTTTTTTTTATTTCCAAAAATATGTAAAAGAATACATATCGGCCTAAACTGAGGAAAAAATGTGTTTTTTTTTAAAAAAAATTGGGGATATTTATTATAGCAAAAAGTACAAAATATTGTTTTTTTTTTTTTTTTTCCAAATTGTCGCTCTTTTTGTTTATAGCACAAAAAATAAAAACCGCAGAGATCAAATACCACCAAAAGAAAGCTCTATTTGTGGGAAAAAAAAGTCAATTTTGTTTGGGTACAGTGTCGCACAACCGCGCAATTGTCAGTTAAAGCGACTCAGTGCTGTATTGCAAAAAATGGCCTGGTCATTGAGCAGCCAAATCTTCCGGGGGCTGAAGTGGTTACGATAAAAAAGCCCTCTGTGTGCAGCAGCCCCCTCAGCACCCCCTAATACCCGAGCTCCCTCTCTGTCCAGTGATGTCCACAAGTCCCTCAGCTGTCCAGGACTCTACCTCCTGGCTGAGACACAGCAGCAGTGTAATTGGCTCCTATGGCTGTCAATCAAAGTGAGTTAGCCAATCGGGAGACAGATGGGGTGGGGCCGAACGGCCGCTCCGTGTCTGAATGGATACATGGAGCTACAGCTCGGCTAGGGTGCCCCCATAGCAAGCTGCTTTGCGGTGGGGGCAATGGACAGGAGGGAGGGGCCAGGAGCAGGGAAGAGGGACTTGAGAAGAGGAGGTTCTGAGCAAAACCACTGCACAGAGGAGGGAACTATAACATGTTTGTTATTTAAAAATAAAATAACGAGACTTTACAATCACTTTAAGGTCTGTGTGATGCCTTCGCAATTCTGCTACTCGTTTAAGGGTAAGATCCAGGAACTAAGTGAAGCTCCAGCTTACAAGTGTGCATGATTGTCATTTATGTCATCCAAAAACTCTATATACCTATAACCAAAAAAAGACTGACAATTTTGAATTTAAAAAAAAAAAAAAAATTTTTTTTACTTTCTGCTATAAAACATATCCAGTTAAACAATTAAAAAAAAAATCTAATTTCTTCATAAATTTAGGCCAGTATGTATTCTGCTATATGTTTTTGGTAATAAAAAATCCCAATAAGTCTATATTGATTGGTTTGTGCAAAAGTTATGGCGTCTATAAACAATGGGATATATACTAGAATTTTGATTTATTTATTTTATACTAGTAATGGCAGCGATCAGCGACTTATAGTGGCACTGCGACATTGCAGTGGCCAATAGGACACTAACTGACACTTTGCAGGAACCAGTGACACTAATACAGTGATCAGTGCTAACAATATACACTGGCTCTGTACTAATGACACTGAGGGTTAAATATCTAGGGCAATCAAAGGGTTAAATGTGTGCCTAGCCTGTGTTTGTGTACTGTATGTGCTGCTTTTACTAGGGAAAAGATGGATTCTGTTTTGCAGGAACACAGAATCCATCCCTTGCCTGTTGTCAGAATGGAACTCTGCCTTGTTTACATAGGCAGATCTCCGTTCTGAGTCTCTGCCTGTTGATTGGTGGGTGCCGGAGGACATCGAGTGGCCCAGCACCCACAGATCGGCTTTTGCTGTGAATAATCACAGTAGAAGCGGTGCGCTGGAGGTGCTCGCACCCCCTGCAGACGAAAGTGCACAATCACATGATCCTGCGCACAGCTGCTGCCCTGTAACAGTAAAAGTGCTATAGGGCCCTCAGCAAGTGGCTATTGCAGAACAACTTAAATGGGGCTTAGGGAAGCCGTGGAATACTCCAGAACACTGAACAGGAATGTGAGGACATTCTTCCCTTTGAAGCTTCATTGCACAGTCCTTAGAGTAGTGGGACATGAAGTGCAAAGCACTGGTACACCATAGGCAATGTCTCAGGCCCGACAAGCCTTACATTTAGTGCACCAGCAACTGTCACTAGGATCTCCCTGACTCAGGTCTGTAGTCAGTGTCCCTGGGGCTTAGATGTCTTCCTCCAGACTCAGGCAGACCGTTTCCTTAGTGGAGCCTCTAGACCAGATCCTAGGTGAAAAACCCCTCTTCCAGCTCCCAAAGAGCAGAATAGTCCCCCCAGCTATGGACAACTGGGACCTCGATGAGACAGGTAAGATCTGTAGCTGGACTGCCAGGAAGGGCAGTAGCCCTTCTGCATGGGAACCTCTTTTGGGGAAGAAAAGCCTGCTCTCTAGGCTCCAGACTATTTATGCCCCTTCCCAGCCACCATCTGGGCACCTTCCCCAAGGGATTGGCTGGAGTTGCATAAATATTCAGACTGTTCATTTGACTCTCCCAGCCACTATATTCTGGAATTCAGAATACAAGGTAAAGCAATCAAACTTGCAGCCTGTAGAGCCCAGAGCAGACCAAAGCAATAACTTGCTGCTCTGCTGATTATACCATATCTGCAAACTAAATATGCCTCACCTAACTAGCATCCTACATGGGCAAATCTACCTTTGCAGTGGTGCCTCCCTGCAATGGAAGGTTAAAAGCTTGGTTAGTCTAGAGGTGCAGGGATAAGATATATTGCTTACCCTATACCGGCTCCCAGCCGGTTCCTTGGCGTTATCACGTACAGTGCAGGACTATTAACCCTGTATTGCACGTAAGGGGGCGAGAAAGCATCCAGGCCCTGAAGATGCTTTGAGAGGTCACGCAAATTAAAAAATCCTGCCAGAGCCAGGAATAGGGTAAGTAATACTCCTTACCTATGCACCCCTAGACTAAATGAGCATTTAAGCATTGCAGTGGGGGGGGGGAGTCCACTACAAGGGTAGATGTTGCCTCATTCCTGGAGCATCAGAATATAGGTCCTTGTACCGGCTCAACTGAAAAAAATGTTTTTATGGGTTTTTAAAATACATGTTCTTGAAGTCATTCTCTCTGTTCCGCTGGGCCTAGAATCGGGCCATATGAATATGCATTTAACCACTTGCCGACCAGGGACGTACCCGTATGTCGGTAGATCTCAAGTGGTTATACCCAGATGATGTCTGCAGCTGCAGACATCATCCCGATACTGTTTTTTGGAGCCAATGGACGTCTCTCTTGTAAAAGCAATCCTAGCGGCTAACCCCCCCTCCCGCCACCTTCCGCGGCTTCGTCGGGCTGTCCCGTCCCCCCCAGGATACCCGATCAATCAGCCGACACTTCTGCCTGCTGATCATAGAGGTGAACAAAGACCGCAATGGCTTTGATTGCCTTTATGATATAGGAACCCGAAAGCGATGAGCTTACATCAGTTCCCGTTTCCCTAGAATTAAATGGCGCCATTTTTTAAAAAAATGAGAAGCATTTGTTTACACCAATCTCGGTGTGATCAAATGGTTTTAAGGGCAGAAGAGGGATCTGGGGTCTTATAGACACCAGATCTCCCAATAAAGAGTACCTGTCGCTGCCTATTGCTGTCACAAGGGATGTTTACATCCCTTGTGACAGCAATAAAAGTGATAAAAAAAATAAATGACAGTGTACACATTTTTTTTTATCGAGTGCCTCCGTCCCTCCATGCTCACACGCAAAGGCGAATGCACAAGTCGGTCCCGCACGCATGCAAAGAACGATCATCCCACACATGTGAGATATCCCCGCGAGCATTACATCATGGCCAGTAATTCTAGCACCAATCCTCCTGTGTAAATCTAAAGTGGTAACCTGTAAAAGGCTCTTAAATCATTGCATGTTTGGTATCTATTTACATGGCGTAACATCCTTTATATTTTATTTAAAAAAATGGTTTATGGAGTCTTTATTTTTTTGCAATAGGATTCAAAAAATTGTATTTAAAAAAAAAAAAAAAAAGCATTTAAAAACAACCACTGTGCAAATACACCGTGACATAAAAATTTACAACCTCCACCAATTTATTCTCTAGGGCAGCGATGGCGAACCTTGGCACCCCAGATGTTTTGGAACTACATTTCCCATGATGCTCATGACCTCTGCAGTGCAGGTGAGCATCATGGGAAATGTAGTTCCAAAACATCTGGGGTGCCAAGGTTCGCCATCATTGCTCTAGGGCCTCTGTTAAAAAAAAAAAATAAAAAAAAATAAAAGCCTGGAGCTAATGTGGTTAAAGATAGTCTGGATATATTTGATTGGACGGGGCGTTGGCTGTCTTTCTCCTCCCTACACATTTATTCAGTATCGGCTGCTTTAGACAAAATTCTTCCCAAGTCTTTTGAAATACTGGAGGAAATAGATCCCATTGGCTCCTTCAATATGATCTTCTCAGCTCCCCCACCGTCTCCTCCATATCTGGATGCATTTTTTCTTAATTTTTTTTTAATTTTTTTTTTTGTTTTAAAATTAGAGAATTCCTCTGGAGCCCTAAGTCCTCATATGTAGGTGACCCCCCTCCTTGGGGTTTGTGTTACTAGAGAGAGGTAATCATTGATGGCCGCTGGGGGATGCCAAAGTTTAGACTATGGACAAAACAAACATCTCTCCTTCTGCACTCCCGCTAGAAGGTGGTGACGGTCTAGTGATGTATATGTGAGACAGACCAGCTAATCCAAACTGGATAGAGTTAAGCCTCGTACACACAATCGGATTTTCCGATGGGAAATGTGTGATGACAGGCTGTTGGTGGAAAATCCGACCATTGGTACGCTCCATCAAACAATTGTTGTCGGATTTTCGGCGGGCAAATGTTGGATGCCAGGCTTTAAAATTTTCCACGGACAAATGTGTGTTGTTGGAATTTCCGAGCGTGTGTACACAAGTCCGTCAGACAAAAGTCCAAAGTACAAACACGCATGCTTGGAAGCAAGTACGAGCCAGAAGCAGTCGGTCTTGTAAACTAGCGTTTGTAATGGAGAATTAACATTTGTGACGGAGCAAATTATGAAATCTCGAAATGCAGCGCACAATTCTGTTCTTCTATAATGGGATAATAATGAAGCTGCTTTGCTGGTGATACTGATGGAGTTATTGCAAACAAATTTTCAAAGGCTTTTTTTTCTAGTGATATCAAGAATAATATTATTATGTTTGTTATTTATTTATTTATTTTTGGTGCAAGTTACCACAACACCATTATCCCTTAGTTTTTAAGATCAAAGATACAACTATATTGGTGTCCCTTGTTAATTTTACATTGTATTTTTTTAAATGTAACTGCCTACTCCCAAACTGTCATTTGAAGTAAAACACATAGCCAAGTATTATTCTACACAATTTTTTTTATTGTGCCTTAAAAAAAGAAAACAAATAAAATTAGACATGCTATCTGCCAACAGAACTTAACCAAAAAGTGCATCCAAAAATATAGAAAATATACCAAATCAAATCATTATTACTCGACCAAACAATAAAATAAAAGCCTCATGCATCCTGCTTCTTAATATAGGGGGTCAGCAATGCCAAGATTTGGTGAAAGCAGGGGTCTGTCATCCAGAGATAATTCCAAAAATCATCCGGATTATTCTCCTGGAGCTCCCGCAGCAAAGGCATATGACATAATTGGTCACAATTAATAAAGCAACCAATTTTTGGTCCAAGAAATCCTCCTCCTCATGTTCCTGGACTGGACTTGGGTCAAAGCAATAACTCCAAGGCCAATAATAAATAACACGTTATCTCCTCCGATTCCGCAACATATCTGGTTTATGAACGGCCGTTCAGAAACGAGTTGAAAAGCACAAAATGAAAAGCGCGAATCGACACTCGCCAAACTTCTACTAACATGAAAGTAGCAGAAGGAGCCCAAAGCTTGGCGCTAAAGAGCTGAAAAACCATGTAGTACATCACTAAGTTCGTGTTTGTTGGCAGACAATTCCTTGCCGTTTGTATGCAAGACAAAATCCAGGCACACGCCTTCGGACAAAAGTCCGAGGTTTTGTCTGCGGAAAATCCGATTGTGTGTACGAGGCTTTAGATCTAAATTTCCTGCACAATATTCCCCTCTCTCAGCCATCCCGAACCCTCTGAAATTTGCTTTGTGGTGACGCTGTGGCTTAGAAATGGGCATAAGACGTGTGATGAACTTGATAGCCCAAAGAGCTAGCAACTGGTGGGATGGCCTTTGGTGTAAACAAGCCTGTGAATGCAAAGACCACCTAATATGGAGTGCAGGAAATATGATAACCAATTAGAAGCTATGTTTCTTTGTTATGACTACACTGAAAACTCATTGGCTGGTAAACCATACATCACATGGCACTTTTGCTTTTTTGTAATGTCTGGTGGTGGTAATTTTTGGCTTCAAAAATGAAAGAGTCTGCATCGAAGATTTCCTATATGTCTATCATTTAGGCTGCTGGTGTGTCTAGACTCAACCTTCTCCGAAAAAGAATGGGATTCTTCTTGTTGAACATAGTCAGGCCTACTCAGGTACAGTGCTGTGAAAGAGTATTTGCCCCCTTCCTGATTTATTTTTTTTGCCATATTTGTCACACTTAAATGAATCAGATAATCAAAACAATGCAAACTGTTGCAATATAAATCCTGTAGAATGATAATAATATTACACAAAGATAACTTGAGTAAATACAAAATGCCGTTTTTAAATGATGATTTCATTTATTGAGGGGGAAAAAGCTGTCCAAACCTGCCTGGTCCTAGTGAAAAAGTAATTGCCCTCCCTTCTTACATCATGAATGAACTGTGATTAAAGTGGAGTTCCACCCAAAAGTGGAACTTCCGCTCATTGGATTCCTCCCCCCTCCGGTGTCACAGTTGGCACCTTTCAGGGGGGAGGGGGGTGCAGATACTTGTATATTACAGGTATTTGCACCCACTTCCGGCATAGATATCCGCCGAATCTGCGGGTATTTACGCCACTTCCTGTTCCCCCCCCCGCGAGACAGCAGGGACCATCCGTATTGCGCTGCGCGACTCGCGCATGCGCAGTAGGGAACTGGGAAGTGAAGCCGCAAGCCTTCACTTCCTGATTGCCTTACCGAAGTTGGAGGCGGCAGCACCCGAGGACCGAGAGACGGTTCGGCCTCGGGTGCCGACATCGCGGGCGCCCTGGACAGGTAAGTGTCCATGTTTTAAAAGTCAGCAGCTACAGTATTTGTAGCTGCTGACATTTTAAAAAAAAAATTTCGGCGGAGCTCCGCTTTAACCACATTTTTTGGAAAGCTGAGTTAAATTTCCCTGGCCACTTTACTGCCAGACCTGTTGAATCAATAAATCGCTTAAATAGACGTTGTCTAACAAAGTTAAGCAAGCTAAAAGATCTCAAAAAGCAACACATCATTCAAGAACAAATGAGAAGCAAAGTAATTGACATGTATCAGTCTGGAAAGAGGTACAAAGCTATTTCTCAGGCTGTGGGACTTCAGCGGACCATGGCGAGAGCCATTATCCACAAATGGAGAAAACTTGGAACAGTGGTGAACCTACACAGGAGAGGCCGGCCTACTAAAATTACTCCAACAGCACAACAACGACACACATTTCTACCCATGCCATGTCCGCCTTCCCATTGTTCATTGGTCTGGGTTTTTTGGTTGGCACCACTTCTTTAGCTCTCTTCCCAAGCATATATTGCTGCCATCCTCAGTGAACATAGCCACAGGCATCTAGGCTTTGCCGATTGGTGAGTATGGGGTTTTTTCTTTTTTCTGTGAGGCCCCTCTTTCCATTTGTCCATCATTTATTCATGTGTTACATTACTTTTTGATTATTAATTTCCAGATATATCCCACATTCATCCACCCCTGAAGAGTGAGTCACGTCGCGAAACGCGTCAGTGTTAACCACTTAACAACCGTCCCATAGCCGAATGACGACTACAGGGTGATTCGATAACTCTGGGAGGGCATACTATGACGTCCTCCCAGAATCGCGTTCCCGCGTGACCCCTGGGGGCGCACACGGGAGCATCCGTGAACGCCGGGTCCAGCGGACCCGGCACATCACGGATCATGGTAAATGGGTGCTGACAGCGGCCGTTTACCACATGATCGCTCCTTCAAATGATGGAGTGATCACATGTAAACAAACCGGTGTGAGATCCAGTTCCTCTCTCTTCTCTCCGTCCAGGATGAGCGGAGAGGGGAGAGATTGGATGCAGCAGCACTGTGGGCTGGATGTGTATTGCCCACAGCGCTGCTCAGTGACAAATCCAGCCAGCCAGCCATCCATCCCTGCTCATCCATCCCGCCATCCACGCTCATCCATCCCGCCATCCTCACTCATCCATCCTGCCAGCCACGCGCAGCCATCCCGCCAGCCACGCGCAGCCATCCCGCCAGCCACGCGCAGCCATCCCGCCAGCCACACTCATCCATCCCGCCAGCCACGCTCAGCCATCCCGCCAGCCACGCTCAGCCATCCCGCCAGCCACGCTTAGCCATCCCGCCATCCACGCTTAGCCATCCCGCCATCCACGCTCAGCCATCCCGGCATTCATACTCATCAACCCATCCATGCTCAGCCATCCATACTCAGCAATACTCATCCATCCATCCATGCTCAGCCATCCCATCCACCCCTAGCCATACTCAGCCATACTCTGTGATACCCAGCCATACTCAGCCATACCCAGCCATACTCGGCTGTACCCAGCCATGCTCAGCCATATTCGGTGATACTCAGCCATACTCAGCCGTACCCAGCCGTATTCAGTGATACCCAGCCATACTCATCCGTACCGAGCTGGATTCCCAGCCATGCTCAGCAATACCCAGCCATACTCAGCCATACCCAGCCATGCTCAGCCATACCCAGCCGTACCCAGCCATGCTCAGCCATACCCAGCCGTGCTCAGCCTCTGTATGTGGCCAGGGCTGTGGAAGTCTCCCATATGTGGTATCGTCATGAGGAGTAGGAGAATCTATTTTGGGGTGTCATTTTTGGTATGTACATGCTATGTGTTGGAAATATTGTATAAATTGACAACTTTATGTTAAAAAAATGCGTTTTCATTTTCTTTCCACATTTTCCAAAAATTTGTAGAAAAAAATAACGTGTTCAAAAGACTCATTATGCCTTATAAATTTCCCGTTGGGGTGTTTACTTTCCAAAATGGGGTCATTTTTGGGGTGTTTTCATTGTCCTGGTGCTCCAGGGCCTTCAAAAGTGTAAGAGGTAGTCAAGAAATTATATGTGTAATTTATGCTCCAAGAACACCTGATGGTGCTCCTTGCATGTTGGGCCTCTGTATGTGGCAAACGCTGTGTAAAAGTCACACACATGTGGTATCTTCATACTCAGGAGGAATAGTAGAATGTGTTTTGGGATGTAATTTGTGCTATGCATATGCTTTGTGAGAAATAACCTGCTAATATGACAATTTTGTGAAAAAAAATCTTGATTTTGCAAAGAATTGTGGGAAAAAAATGACAACTTCATAAAACTCACCATGCCTCTTACTAAACACCTTTGAATGTCTACTTTCCAAAAAGGGGTCATTTAAGGGTTATTTGTACTTTCCTGGCATGTTAGGGTCTCAAGAAATTAGATAGGCCGTCAGTACATCAGGTGTGATCAATTTTCAGAGATTGGCACCATAGCTTGTGGACTCTATAACTTTCACAAAGACCAAATAATATACACCGTCATGCACTTCTTTTGGTGTGACTTAAGTGTTGTGGGCAGCTCATTCAAATGAATAAGCTACCTACTGCAACGCACATTAAGATGCGTAAAACCGCGCAACAGAACCAGCCTCATTGATAATGGCTCTCAAACAAGTCAAATAGACACAGGGGTTTTTGTGCAAAAAAAAAAGCGCAACAAATGCGGCAATGCGCGCCTTTAAAAAAACATGCCATGGTCACAGCTCAAAAATGTGCACTTTTGTCAAGTTTGTTGTGCTTAGGACAGTCCATTGTAATAATTAGCAGGATCACTGGGTGTTTCTCCACTAGGGGCTCATGTGATTGGGTGACAGTGCAGGAGTGCATTTGGAAGACAGCTGTCTCTGCTTTACAGGAAGCTTTAGAACAAGGTCCTTCAAGGGCAGGATCACCAGGTTTTTCTCCCCCAGGGGCTCGTGTGATTGGGTGACAGCACAGGAACCTATTTCAGGGACAGTTGTCACCTCCTTACAGGAAATGTCTGAGAATGCCCTTTATGGCAGGATCACCAGGTGTTTCTTCACTAGGGGCCGTGTGATTGGGTGACAGGCACATTTGGGAGACAGTTGTTATCCCAATATAGGATATGCCTGAACAAAGACTGATTGTCAGATAATTCTCCACTATTGGCTCATGTGATTGGGTGACAATGCCATAGCTCCCAACTGTCCCTGATTTGGAGCAATGTCCCTCTGTCCCTCATTCCTCCTCATTTGTCCCTCATTTTGATCTGATCTATATAGTTGTATATAAAATTGTCTTTTTATCTATCAAAAAGTGTTTTCCAGCACTAAACCTTTAATCTGATTTCTAAATTGCTGCATTTGTAAATTCCAAAAGCCAATATAAAGGAATAGTAGTGGTAAAAAAAGCACTTGTGGGTTTAACCAATCTTGTTTTTTTGTACAATTTCCCTTTAAGGGGGTGTGGCAAGGGGTGTGTTCTATACCTGCATACTTTTGCTGATAGGTGTCCCTCATTCCCATTTCAAAAAGTTGGGAGGTGTGCAATGCAGGAATTAATTTGGGAGACAGTTGGCTCGCCATTACAAGAAGTGCCTGCACAAGACCCTTTATAGCAGGATTATCAGATATTTCTCCAATAGGTGCTCGTGTGATTGGGGGACAATGCAAGAATCCATTTCAGAGACAGTTGTCACCCCTTTGCAGGAAGGGCCTGAACAAGGCTCATGGCAGAATCACCAACTTTAAAATAAAACTGCAGATTTTTCAACACACAGTATCTCACAAAAGTGAGTACACCCCTCACATTTTTGTAAATCTATCTTTTAATGTGACAACACTGAAGAAATGACACTTTGCTACAATGTAAAGTAGTGAGTGTACAGCTTGTATAAGGGCCCTTTCACACGGGCGCACAGAATCCAGCTTTTAGCTATGGATAGAAGAAGTTCTCTACCGCTCCTAAACCCACACAATGATTTCCTATGGCCCCCTTCACACACTGTGTTTAGCAACGGTTTTGTTACGTGGGGTTTGGTGCGGTTAGAAAAAATAAATTTGACTGCGTCCAGGACCAATTTAGCGCAGCTATCTGCACATAACCGCAGATAATCGCAGTGTACTATTTCTCCTGCGAATAGCAGCAGCAACGAGGAAAAAAAACACAGGAAGCACATCAGAAATGGCAAGAATGTCTCACTGCAGCTAAACGCAGCCGCATGTAAACGCACGTAAACGCTGCTAATCGCAATGTACAACTGCAAGTAATCGCTGTGCCTGGAGTCTTGGAATTTCAAAATAACAACATGCTTTTAACAGCGGCAGAACAGCCGCCCGTGTGAAAGGAGCCTAACCATGTCAATTTGCTGTCCCCTCAAAATCACCCAACACACAGCCATTAATGTCTAAGCCGCTGGCAACAAAACTGAGTACACCCCTAAGTGAAAATGTCCGAATTGGGCCCAAAGTGTCAATATTTTGTGTGGCCACCATTATTTTCCTTTGATTAAGACCTAGTTTAAATTTAGCCCGGAACTCCGCTTTAAACTGGAACATAGGAAGGGGTTAAAAGATAAAGAAATGGTTAAATCAGCTGCTGAAAGTGTATAAAAGTAGTTTAAGATTTACTTTTTTTTGTATTTCATTTTGTTTTTTTTATTTGAAAAACAGGCCACGCTATATCTAATGTACGTCACCAGATGGCAGCACTTGGCCAGCGTGGGGTGTGATGATATCATACGCTGTGTGGGGGGAGGGATGGCGGTGGATGTGTGACGTGTGTTTGTGTATGTATACTTCCTGTGTATATGTGATACTATGGCCTCTTATCCTCAATGTCGCTCTACCGCATACATAATGAGGCGATCGATAGACTGTGTACAGACGAGGACAGCGCAACGTCTTTTCATGCAAATACACAAATATAAATATAAATATATATATATATATATATATATATATATATATACACACACACACAAATAGTGTGTACATATTATCCACTTTTAATATACATGATTGAACGGTCAGATGTTGTCATTGTAAACATTTTACAGAACTGTCAGATTTTTTTCTGCTATAGATCTGATCCTTTGTCCGGTACGGTAAATATTACAATGGATCTTACAAGGATGATTGATACATTGTGAATATTTAGTTACTTAAAGAGGAACTTCACCCCTACCTAAGAAAATAAAATAAAAATCCCTTAGGGCCGGTTCACACCAGGTAATGCGTGTTCCCATGCGACTCCTGTGCATTCTCCTGCAGTCCGATTTTGCTGCATGGGCTGCAAATTCACATCAGAATGCACTACTTTTGAAAAATGCGATGCAATTCTGCTGTGAGCAATCGTGGCATCCAGGCCCTTAAAAATTGCATGAAGTGCTTGCGTTTTTGATGTGTTTCTGCTGTGTTTTTTGCTGGTTTCTCCCAAAAGACAACTGACACCCCCCCCCCCAAAAAAAAAAAAACGCAGAACACAAAACACATAAAAAAAACCCCACTGTGTTAAAAACATGTAAAAAAAAAAAAAAAAAAAACCATCAACCGCAATCTGCATAGGTGTGAACCAGGCCTGAGGAACCAACATGCACACTGCCAAATGCTCCGAACGCACTGCGTTCATTAGCCTGCATGCGGGTGCTTTTCTAAACCTCCGCCACAGAACCGCAAACAGCCACCTGTTTTTATTCATCCCAATGAGTGGCTGCAGGTCCCAAGGAGGCATTATGCAGGCTCTGCACGCTGTACCACCCCTGTATGGCTGTGTGCATGAAGCCAAATAAGGCCTAAAATACACACTGCAAACGCTTTAAAAATGCATATAGGAAACATATATAAAGACAAGCATGTGGAACTGCACACTGAACTGTCTGCTGCAGTGCTGCAATGCATGACAATGGAAATCACAATATTCTCTATGGTGTCCAATCACATCAATGCAACAGGGAAGTCAGCTGTAATTTTTAGCCCAATGAGGTGGAGGATTCCTCGCTCCGCAGCTGCGCATATACCAAGGGGAAGGGATGTTTGTGACCTCAATGACCTAATATGGACATGCGCCCATATACAGTGCATCCGGAAAGTATTCACAGCGCTTCACTTTTTCCAAATTTTTTTATGTTACAGCTTTATTCCAAAATGGATGAAATTCATAATTTTCCTCAAAATTCTACAAACAATACCCCATAATGACAACGTGAAAGAAGTTTGTTAGAAATCTTTGCACATTTATTCAAAATAAAAAACAAAAACAATCCCATGTACATAAGTATTCACAGCCTTTGCTCGATACTTTGTTGAAGCACCTTTGGTACCAATTACAGCCTCAAGTCTTTTTGAGTATTATGCTACAAGCTTGGCACACCTGATTTTGGGCAGTTTCTCCCAGTCTTCTTTGCAGGACCTCTCAAGCTCCATCAGGTTCGACGGGGAGTGTCAATGATCAGCCATTTTCAGATCTCTCCAGAGATGTTCAATCGGGTTCAAGTCTGGACTCTGGCTGGGCCACTCAAGGACATTCACAGAGTTGTCCCGTAGCCATGGGCGCCCGCAGAACTTTTTTCAGGGGGGGCATCATTTTAGGGTTACCCTTTTCGACAATGTCATTATCACGGTCCGAGACTGCAGACATGGCGCAAGAGACTGTCAGAAACTGCATACATGGCTCAAGAGACTATAAGAGGCCTTTCACACTGGGGCGGTTTGCAGGCGTTATTGCGCTAAAAATAGCGCCTGCAAACCGACCTAAAACTGCCTCTAGCTCTCTGAGGGCTTTCACACTGAAGCGGTGCGCTGGCAAAAAAACTCCTACAAACCGCATCTTTGGTGCGGTGAAGGAGCGGTGTATTCACTGCTCCTAAACCGCTCCTTCCCATTGAAATCAATGGGGCAGCGCGGCAATACCGCGGCTATAGCCGCGCTATGCGAGAAGTTTTAGCCCTTTTTCGTCCGCCAGCAGGGGTTAAAACCGCACCGCTAGCGGCCGAATACCGCCGCAAAAATGACAGTATATCAGCACTAAAAATAGCGCTGTTTTACCACTGACGCCCCCACCGCCCCAGTGTGAAAGCAGCCTAAGAGACTGCTGACATGGCACAAGAGACTGCGGACATGGCCCAAGAGACTTCAGAGACTGCAGACATGGCCCAAGAGACTGTCAGAGACTGCAGACATGGCCCAAGAGACTGTCAGAGACTGCAGACATGGCACAAGAGACTGTCAGAGACTGCATACATAACCCAAGAGACTGTCAGTGACTGCATGCATGGCTCAACAGACTGTCAGAGACTGCATACATGGCCCAAGAGACTGTCAGAGACTGCATACATAACCCAAGAGACTGTCAGTGACTGCATGCATGGCTCAACAGACTGTCAGAGACTGCATACATGGCCCAAGAGACTGTCAGAGACTATGGACATGGCACAAGAGATGACCAGAGACTGCATACATAACCCAAGAGACTGTCAGTGACTGCAAACATGGCTCAAGAGACTGTAAGACTGCGGACATTGCACAAGAGATGACCAGAGACTGCGGACATGGCACAAGAGACTCTAAGAGACCTGCATACATGTGGGGGTGACACAGAGAGACAGAGGGGGTGACACAGAGAGAAAGGATACTTTCCAGATGCGCTGTAAGTTCAATGATGTCACAAGTCAGGTCCAAGCTCAGTACAGTCCCCCAGTTGGAACCAAATCCCTTGTCCCTCTTTTGTCCCCAGTTGTCCCTCTTTACGGTCTCATACATGCAGGCATAATAAAATAATAGCATAAACCTCGGATCTTCCTGTTGGAAATCGGCAGAAAGATTTTAGAATGGGCTGCATTTTGAATGGGCTGGAACCGCACTGAACCAAAAGCAGAGCATGTACTACTTTTTGGAAATGCACTGCAACTGGAATCGCATGATACTTTTGTACCATGCAATCCAGTGTGGGCAAACGCACTGCATTTGCAACCTGCATTTAGGGTGTCATTACCTTGCGACTGACACCCACTGCAGACCGCAAGGGCAATGCAATTTGAGTGTGGTGCAGGAACCCAACACAGAGGGCAGGTTTCCTGCGTGGTATTCTAGTGTGAATAGACCCTGAAGGGAAGGCTGGAGTTGTTCTTTAAGTCTAATCTTACATGAGCTTGGAGTGGATACGTCCAGTGTTCTCATTGTCACAGAGAAGGCTTTAGCCGTACTTTCCTGTAATTATATCATAAAATAAGTGTAGGCTCATTCCTCACTCTGGGTCCAGAACAATGCACATTAATTACAGGCTGCTCTATGGAAGAGAAGTGATCAATGCCTTTTATTATTAGCAGCTCTTTCATACAATCAGCTGTTTCCTTTTGAACAGGGATGGATTAATTCTACCTCGGGCCCCAGGCTGTTTTCTGTTCAAGGGCCCCTGCTAATTTAAAGTCTATGTAAATCCAAACAATGAACTTCTTATGTTTGATCCCTCTGGTCTGTTAAGTATGACATTGATAGCATTTTGTTATATCTGTACAATGAGGGCTCGTTTAGATTTGCAGTAGGGAGCCTCAATACACGTGGTTTTAGCACCCTCCCATAAAGACGGATCGTAAGTCATCCACAAGGGTACAAATAAACATCATCCGTTGACCCTGTACAATTATATTTTTTTTCTGCCACAACCAATTGACTTGGGTCGATCCATGAGTAACATATAGCGATGACTTCAGTTGACCCAAGTTGAAAAAAAAACAGGACTGATCGATGATACGGATCACTTAAGCTCAGTCTACATGTAAATAAAGATGTCCCATATAGGACGCAATAAAACACCATCGAACGACCCTGTACAATTGATTTTTTTCTCCAAAATTGTTGACTTGGGTTGATAACTCTCGCTATTTGTTGCTCATCACTTTGCCGTGTAGCGCAGACCCTCCTGGATGGTCCCACTGTTAACCCAGGTTCTGACCCCTTGATGGTGCAAACAGCCAGGCATGGGGTATTTTCAGCCAGGTGCATCAAGTCCCACTCAGTCCTCACACATTAATCAGGCAGTGTCTTTTATTTGTTTTGTAGAACTGGGATAGAGATTGGGAAAACTTTGGGATACCCAGAACCAGGGCTTTTTTTCAGCAGGAACTCGGGGGGAACGCAGTTCCGGCACCTTCAGCACTGACTGTATGTAATGGCAAGGGATACTGGGGTGTGCTGGAGGGGATCTATTTTAGTAGGGGGGTATATTGTTGCTGAGGTGGTCTGTTGTTGCTTGTGGGGGACCTACTGTTGAGGGAGAAAACTATTGTTGCTGGCTGACGGAGAGCAGTGGCGGCTGGTACTCAATTTTTTTTTTTGGGGGGGGGGGGGGGGCGGCGCAAACAAACTGAAAAATTCTGAAAAAAACCCCATCAATTGCAGCCTCACTGTACCATCAATCGCAGCCATCGTGCCATCAAACGCAGCCACTCTGTCCATCAATTTCCACCACTGTGCCATCAAACGCAGCCACTGTGCCATCAAACGCAGCCACTATGCCATCAAACACAGGAACTGTGCCCATCAAACTCAGCCACTGTGCCATATCAAATGCTGCCACTGTGCCATATCAAATGCTGCCAGTGTGCCCCCCGTCCGCCCTCTGCACTTACCCTGTCTCGGTGGGACAGCTCCTCGATACTCTCCAATGTCTTCTCCTGTCCTCTCTTCCCATCCTCTGCTATGATTGGACGCCTGAATCACAGCGCCTGTCGTTTCAGCCAATCAGGTGACGGGTAACAGATCCGAGCACCTGATTGGCGGAGAGGCGGTTTAGTGTTAGGAAAGCGAATATTAATTCGCTTTTCTAACACAGCTGAGTGACCTGCGAGCTCCTAGCATGGCGCTCGCAGGTCACCTTCTTTGACGCCTATTAGAGCCTATGGCTCTACTCAGGTGCTTAAGAAAAAACACCCCACTGCTGTAATTCAGGCACCCGATGCCCGAAAAGGGGCCGGACACCTGAATAGGGGGTGACAGCGGCGGCCATAGATAGATTTATGCAATGCTATCTATTGGTGCTAGAGGGGGTGGCAGGAGAGAGGGGGCGGCGCCCGTGCCCCCTTATGGACGCACTGCCCCTGATGGAGAGTCTATTTATGCTGGCTGTGGGGATATCGGTTTTTGCATTTGGGGGGGTCTATTGTTGCTAGGGGGAGAATTTGGTTGCGGGTTGTCCATTGTTGTTATCGGGATCTATTGTCGGGGGGGGGGGGGGGGGGGGCTATATTGTTAATGGCTGCAGGGGATCTATTTTACTGCTTTTCTTGTTATCATTGCCAAATTCCATACAAATTTACTCAGCACCACAAATTATACTTAGTTTTGTATTCTCTACTGAGAGGTGGGTATGGGGTGTAACCAAGGAATGGTGCCTGGAAGTAAGATGGGGTGGAGAAAAAGGGTGACTTGGAAAGGGGGAGTTCCTGCACCTATTCTCTTACAAAAAAAAATACTGCCCAGAACTAACAAAAATAAATCTATTGGTCTTGTGAATCCAAAATAACAATGTAACAGTGGTGCTTCCTTATAATTCAAGGCGGGTGTGGTCAAGACTATTTAGACACAAAAGAATAAAGAAGCAGGATAACAAACACCCAAACAGCTACCACTATAAAAATATATTTACTTAAAAAACCAGGAGCATCACCAGTCCCGTATCCCCACCCCGCCATTCCCAACCACCCCACACACGTAGCCAATCCTCAAACACCCTAGAAGGCCCCCACACCCCAATTCCACCTTGCCCCCCAATGGGCACCCAGATACCCAGAATTAGCAACTTGAAGGGGGACACTATCTGAACTAGCAACTTGAAGGGGGGACACTAGCTTACAACTAGTAACTGAATTAAAGCAGAGTCTTCTGTAGAGAAAGTTGCAATAGCTCAGCACATGGGGGGGAGGGGCTTCCACTATGGACACAGCCGTGACAGCAGGTCTGGAACAGTCCCCCTAACAAAAAGGGGTGCAAAGGCAACAGTCTATCCCCTGAGATTTCTCTTAGGCCTACTCACTCTGTCTCAGGCAATCTGAAAGCCTTCTTCCTGCTTCAGGAAGATCCTCCTTGGATGTTGCCCGGTTGTTCCTGCGACTTTGGGGTGATCCTTCAGCTACTTGGTGAGCGAGAAAAATCCAGGACTTCTTAAAGCTCCTTCTAAAGTTGGAAGGTTTGAAGTGTTCCTAAACCCACAACAGTAAAATCAGTCTGTATATGCAGTAAAGCATGCTTGTTATACCCACTGTGGAACCTGAGGCATTTTGTAAAAACGCTGTTTGATCCTGACTTCTCTGATCCTCCCCTTCTTCCAGAGTCCCCAATCCATCTCCTGATAGAACAGAACCTTGGAGTCACTCTGCACATGCTCAGTTTGGTGTGTATTGGTAGAGAGGTTTTTTTTTTGGGAGGGTGCATGTGATCAGCACAGGGCCAATCAAGACTGTCCAGAGGGTCAGGGGTCATGCAGCCTCATAGGACAATCAGAGGAGAATAAAAACTCCTCCTTCAAGCTTTAACTAGACACTGATAGAAGTCACAAGTCTGCTATATACTGCTGATGAGAAAAGATATTTAGCAGTTTATATTTACTAAAATAATTGCATTTCCATGTTCTGTGTACTGTGGGAGACCAGATATAGTGAATGCAGGGTCCTGGGTTTAATAACACTTTAACAGCACTTCCAGGATGGGTCACTCTCTGGCAGGCAAGGGACCCTACTACTCTCTGCTCCAGCCCCTTTTACCCCTCTCAGCCCCCTGCTGGTCATTTTCCCAACCAGGGATTGGCTGAAGCCGTATACAGGGTCAGCCCAGACTCCACCCTCTCAGCCTACTATGTTCCAGAGATTTCTGGAAAGACGGGGGGAGACCAGCAAACCAGCAGCTGCAGAACCCAGAGTAGGCAGAAGCGATCCACAGTAGAGCCCAAAAATGACTAAATTTACCTCTTACTTATCTCACTAGCACCTAACTAGGAGGGTGCTACATTTGTCTCGCTCAATCGATCGATGTCCAATTCAATCTTTTGCATGAAGGTTTTGGCAATGGGACAGGAAGTAAAGGAAAATCTCCTCAATAGGACGCAGATGGGAAAAAACTGACAGGGGTTATAACCTTCCTTGACGATGTCTTTAGTTCTACTTTTAAAACACTTCAAATAAAGCAACAACTGCTATATAATGAATAGTAAAAGATGGACTACATGGCGTTTTCCTATCTGCCCGGAGTTCTGCTTTAACCTTACAAAGCAAAAGGCTGTCCTAGGCAGAAAATATATGTATACATTCTGTCTTTACTCTGTAAAATATGTATGTATGGAAATATATGTACAATCATTAAAAAAGAACGCACATTTAAAGTATGTTTTCCAAAATGGAAATGTGCAGCCTTGACATGCGAAGGAAGCCGAAATTTATGGTAATAAATCTATTAAATGTGTCTAGCTGAGACATACTCCGATCAGCCATAAAATTACGACCACTGACAGGTAGAGTGAATAACGTTGATTATCTTGTGACAATGGCATCTGAAAGTGGGTGGGATATATTAGGCAGCGAGTGAACATGTTGCCCCTGAAGTTGATGTGTTGAAAGCATAAAAAAATGGACAAGAGTAAAGCTGGATACACACTATACAGTTTTCTTAAGATTTTTTTTCCTTTAGATTTACCAAAACCATATAATTTGAAGTCAAACCTTAACAGTTTTCAATTTGCATGCAATCAGGCAGGCCCTTGCCCGACATGGTTTTTGGTAAATCTAAAGGAAATCAAACAACAAAAGTTGTATAGTGTGTATCCAGCTTTAGGATTTGAGTGACTTTGACAAGGGTCAAATTGTAATGTCTAAATGACTAGGTCAGAGCAACTCCAAAACTGCAGCTCTTGTGTGACATTCCTGATCTGAAGGGGCCAGGACCGACCAAAAATGGTCCAAACAAGGAAATCCGGCAAACCAGGAACAGGGTCATGGGTGGCCGAGGCTCATTGATGCATTTGGGGAGCGAAGGCTGGTAGTCCAATCCAATAGTAGAGCTACTGTGGCTCAAATAGCTGAAAACATGAATGCTGGTTCCAACAGAAAGGTGTCAGAACACACAAAGCATCGCAGTTTGGTTATAGGGCTGTGAAGCTGCAGACCGGTCAGGGTGCCCATGCTGACCCGTGTCCACAGCCAAAAGTGCCTACAATGGGCACGTGAGCATCAGAACTGGACCACAGAGCAATGGAAGAAGGTGACCTGGTCCGATGAATCCAAGAATGGTTTGAGGAACACAACAGTGAGTTTGAGGTGTTGACTTGGCCTATAAATTCTCCAGATCTCAATCGATCGACCACCTGTGGTATGTACTGGAAAAACAAGTTTTATTCATGGAGGCCTACCTCACAACTTACAGGATTTAAAGGATCTGCTACTGAAGGCTTGGTGCCAGATACCACCACATACCTTCAGAGGCAGTGTTAATTTAGTCAACTAAAGCGTTTTCATCAAAGTTTTCCTCAGTGTTATTTTTACAGTGTCGAAAACTAAACGATATCCAGCGTTTGGCGATTCATCTCAGACTCCGGTAAGTATGAGGTCTCTGCATCAGGCCTCTCTTGCTAATCATTCCATCTGCCCCCATTTACCAACCACATACATTTATTGATCTTATTACTTACATTGCAGATACAACATTCATGCATCCGCCCCTGAAGAGCGAGCAGGGTCTCGCGAAATGCATAGGGCTTTATTGATGCTTATTTTATGCCGGTACATGCTGGGTATTATTGATGTCTGCATTATTTACATACTTCCCTGTCCACATGTATGTACATTTTATCATCTTATTTTGTATGTGTACTTACTGACCCAGCAATTTTCAAGTTTTATTGTTGCTCATTGATGTATAACATTTGTAATAAATCTTTGTATATTTACGTTCATCTGTGTTGTGTACATTGGCTATTATGCCTGGTAACTCACAATCATTGTTGTTACCGCTCCGTTACATAACATTTTGAAATGAATAAATTGATTTTGTCTCAGTGTTCACTGTGGACATTGGCTAAACCTCTCTCACCTCATCTAAAGTCCCAGGGCTATTTTTCTTGTTTTTTTGTGCACTATTAGGCTCGGTTCACATAGGGGCGACTTGTCAGGCGACCTAGTCGCCTGACAAGTCGCCTCCCGTTCTGTGCTACGGAACCGTTCTAATAGGAGCGACGCAAGTCGCTCCGACTTAGAAAAAGGTTCCTGTACTACTTTGGGGGCGACTTGGGGCGACTTGCATAGACTTCTATACAGAAGTCGTTTTGCAAGTCGCCTCAGAAGTCGTTTGCAGGTCGCCTCGCTGAGGCGACCTGCAAGTCGTGCCGCCCCTGTGTGAACCGGCACTTAGGGATGGAGGTGTCAGAGGGGTCACACCAGACCTTAATCTTCCTTTTTTTGATTGAACCCGGGTGGAAGACACCCATTCAGCCCACACACTGGTCTGTTGTTACCATTAGCCTTTGTCCATATTACATCTAGTGTGTTATCGCTCTTTGGCCAGTTATATTTGCATACTGCTCCCAGGGGGCCTTGCTGGGCTGAGCTGTTCCCCTTTCGCTGGTGGTCTTTTGTGGCAGTGGTTTTCATCCAGCTCGGGGGCTGCGATGTGCATAGGAGAGCTCTGTTCTTGATCTCTTGCTGTCCTCTCCTGTCTGTGACGGGGGTGGCCACCTGCACATCGGCGCCATGTTTTCCACGCCCATACACTGACGTCTCCCTGAGGTAACTCAGGTGTGGGCTGTGTGGGTCATCCCGGACGGTTGGGTGGTTGTTGCATCTATGCACCCCCCTTTGATGGTGGATGTCTTTTGGACGCCCATGCGTTACCGCCCGTACATGACGCTGGGGGTGTAGCCTTCGGGGTCGTGTGGGTATATCTGGACGTTCAGCACGGTTGGGATTTTGATTCATTACTTGGCGATTGGATAGAGTGGTCACATCTCTAAGAACAAACTGACAACCATTGGATGTTTTTCACTCCTATTGAGGTACAACTTTTTTACTTTCCTGACACCCATTGGGTTTGTTACATTGTTTTTATACACATGTAATACTATATTATTCTACATTGCCCCGTAGTCTCTCTGCCCATACCAGTTTTATAACCATGCATTCATGCATTTACTATATTCCATATCTCAGTTAGCTTGTTCATACCAAGATACTCTTATAACCTTAATTCACTCACTTACATCTTTATGTATATATAAATTAAAGCTTAGAACCCTATACAATAAGTTCATTTTGCAGTTATGATGCCCTCTGATATATATGCATTCTTGCAGACATTTTCCAGACACAATGTTAAGGGGCTAAGTGGAGACCGCAGTGAGAAATACCCCTACCCAGTCCGTGCTGATCCTCCGGATGTTCCCCTATTGTGGCCTTGTTTTGTTCTGCCTCCTCAGCTCCCGAGCTGGATGTATTACACTGCTGCCATCTCGATATCCAGCGTTTGGCGATTCATCTCAGACTCCGGTAAGTATGAGGTCTCTGCATCAGGCCTCTCTTGCTAACCATTCCATCTGCCCCCATTTACCAACCACATACATTTATTGATCTTATTACTTACATTGCAGATACAACATTCATGCATCCGCCCCTGAAGAGCGAGCAGGGTCTCGCGAAATGCATAGGGCTTTATTGATGCTTATTTTATGCCGGTACATGCTGGGTATTATTGATGTCTGCATTATGTTTACATACTTCCCTGTCCACATGTATGTACATTTTATCATCTTATTTTGTATGTGTACTTACTGACCCAGCAATTTTCAAGTTTTATTGTTGCTCATTGATGTATAACATTTGTAATAAATCTTTGTATATTTACGTTCATCTGTGTTGTGTACATTGGATATTATGCCTGGTAACTCACAATCATTGTTGTTACCGCTCCGTTACATAACATTTTGAAATGAATAAATTGATTTTGTCTCAGTGTTCACTGTGGACATTGGCTAAACCTCTCTCACCTCATCTAAAGTCCCAGGGCTATTTTTCTTGTTTTTTTGTTTAATCCACTGATGAACTATGACGAAAATTAGATCCGTTTTCGTTAACGAATGAAAACGGGACGAAAATGTGAGGCAGGGACGTTTACCCTCATAAACTAACTTCTGGTTTTCACGAAGCTCCGCCTGCTTCCGCTCCCTGCAAGCCAGTTGAATCGACTGTGTGCACTGTCCGTGACGACTGCCAGAGACCAGAGCAGAGACCTCCTGAGTCCCGACGAGACTGTCCCACTTCCGACTCACAAGATGACCACACATGTCCAGAGCAGACAGCAGACTGTGAGTGTGTGTAGTACTAGTGTACATTAAAAGTACAGCAGACCTGAGGCCTCCCCTCAGACCATTGTCCATCCAGAGCACTGTGTTTGCATTATGACAGGCCTCCTCTGACCACTGGCAGTGGCATCCAGGGCACTGTGCATTACAGGCCATCCCTCAGACCTGAAACCACCATCCAGCACTCTGCAGCATTACAGGCCTCCTCAGACCACCATCCAGAGCACTGTGCAGCATTACAGGCCTCCTCAGACCACCATCCAGAGCACTGTGCAGCATTACAGGCCTCCTGGGACCACCGTCCAGAGCACTGTGTAGCATTACAGGCCTCCTCAGACCACCATCCAGAGCATTCTGCAGCATTACAGGCCTCCTCGGACCACCGTCCAGAGCACTGTGCAGCATTACAGGCCTCTTCAGACCACCGTCCAGAGCACTGTGCAACATTACAGGCCTCCTCAGACCACCATTCAGAGCACTGTGCAGCATTACAGGCCTCCTCAGATCACCATCCAGAGCACTGTGCAGCATTACAGGCCTCTTTAGACCACCGTCCAGAACACTGTGCAGCATTACAGGCCTCCTCAGACCACCATCCAGAGCACTCTGCAGCATTACAGGCCTCCTCGGACCAGCGTCCAGAGTGCTGTCCAGCATTACAGGCCTCCTCAGACCACCGTCCAGAGCACTCTGCAGCATTACAGGCCTCCTCGGACCACCGTCCAGAGCACTCTGCAGCATTACAGGCCTCCTCGGACCACCATCCAGAGCACTCTGCAGCATTACAGGCCTCTTCAGACCACCGTCCAGAGCACTGTGCAGCATTACAGGCCTCCTCAGACCACCATCCAGAGCACTGTGCAGCATTACAGGCCTCCTCAGACCACTGTCAAAAGCACTGTGCAACAGTACAGGTCTCCTCAGACCGTCCAGAGCAGCTAAATCTGCATCTGTGAGTTTGTTCAAACCTTAATACCATAAATAATAACATTATATTAGATTTTGATTGATGTGCGCTGATGAGCCTGCACTGATAGACACTGATAAGGCGGCATTGATGAGCACCGATAGGTGGCACTGGTGGGCACTGAGAGGCGGCACTTAAGGGCGGCACTGATGGGCACTGAGAGGTGGCACTGAAGGGCATTGATAAATTGCACAGAAGGGTGGCACTGATGGGCACTGGTAGGTAACACTGATAAGCAGCACTGATAGGTGGCACTAATGATGAGGGACTGCTGGGCACTGATTGGCAGCACTGCTGGGCACTGTTTGGCAGCACCAATGAGCATTCATAGGTGGCACTGGTGGGCGGCATTGATATCCACTGCCAGGTGGCACAGATGAGGCGGCAGTGGCTCTCCCTGTTCGGGCCTGATGTCCTTTTGACAGAAGCCGGTGATTGGCTTTTTTTTCCTATTCATGCTATAAGCGCAGGAGGCGGGCAGGCAGCTCATGCACGGGAGGACGTCTATTGACGCCCTCCCGGCAATTAAGGCCTGCGCTGTAGGCGTCATTCGGCTATAGCATGGGTGGGAAGTGGTTAAAAACCGCACTGCAGACACTGCAAAAGCGAAGCAAAAACACTCCATTAACGCATAGGTGTTTTACTGCCAGTTTTGAAGTGAACCAGTGCCCTTAGGTCGAATTTACACTTGCCATTGGGTGGGGGGTGCAGAAAAAAAACATGCTGCAAAGGCAGTGGAAGGAGGTGTACATATGTCAAAGCCACAATGCTTTGCAACAAAAATCATTCCTGCTTTTGTGTTCAGTAGCAGCTGTCCACTCAGCTGAATGGTGGTGCTAATGCAGGGTTTAAGGGGTTAAAACAGGCATGGAGGAGGTGTGTGGATAGATAGATTAGATAGATAGATAGATAGATAGATAGATAGATAGATAGATAGATAGATAGATAGATAGATAGATAGATAGATAGATAGATAGATAGATAGATAGATAGATAGATATCAAATGCCCTCTGGAGAGCAGTCTATTGTGGATCGCTCTTTAGATTGTACTGCTGGTGTAAAAGAGGCCCCAGTCGTCTTGGTGAGCTGGCACTACCTATAGATTTTGTTGAGTGAGCAAGTTGCTCTACTGTCTGCACTGGCTGAGTTTCAGGAGGTTTCATGTTATGTCAATTGCATAAAGTAATATTTAAAACAGAACAAAACCTCACACAGGGCAAACCTTCCAATGCCACATCATACCTTAGTTTATGGGTCCTCTCACACCATTAGGGCTGCCACCTGTCCAGGATTCACCAGGACAGTCCAGGTTTTGAATCATGTGTCCGGGTTTCAGACCAGCTGAAACCCGGACACAACATTAAGAATGGACTGCGGCTCCCCAAGTAACCAAGTACCACAACTGCCGAGTGCATAGGTGTGCACATGGGCCCCATACACGGACAGGAGAGAAGAAAGGGCTTGATCTGGTCCTCCTACTCTTTCCTCCACCTACACTCCAATCCTTGACATTCTGTGCCTCAAGAAAGGGGTGTGTGGGCTGGAAGTTTGAAGCTCAGCAACAGGCAGCTACATCATTGATGAAAGGTGTCGGTGCCTGAGCCTCCATCCTCGAGCGATTGAGTACACCAAGGTAAGGAGGACTCAGATGTAAGGGGTGCTCTGCGAACTCTGATGTAAGTGGGAGGTTTGGTGAGCAGAACCCCCCTTACATCAGAGTTCCCCTTTACACCAGAGTCCACAGCGTTCCCACTTAAAAATAAAATGTTGCCGTGCGCGGCTAAAGTGTTCGGGTTTGGCTTGAAGAAAAGGAGGCACACCATTTCACACACCACACCCTACACACCGTACTGCACATAAAAATGAACTGCAACACAGTGAAATGCATGTGTATTAATGCGCATTTGCATGCATTTTTATGTGTGTTGCATTGCATTTTAGTGTTGTTGATGAGCATTTTTCAGTCCAATTGCCCCAAAACTCCATCCAAGACCCTCAGCCTACAGGGGGGGTTAGTCATCTCTCTGCTCTCTCCTCCTATCAGCACATGGGCATTGTATCAGAATCTGATTGGCTCCTAATGCTGTTCCTCTTTTTCCCACTCTAGTTGGGCTGTGCAGTAAGCTGATAGGAAGGCAGATTCAAGTATATACGCTAACTTTATTTAAAATAAACCGTTTTTCTAATGAATGCTGCATTATTTGAGGTTTTTATATTTGCCTGAACTCCTGCTTTAAAGCAGAATGCCACTCTCTCACACAACATTGACTATTTTTAATCCTTTTGTTGGTTTCTATGCCTAGGCAAATTATGTCATGCATCCCAGGAGTCTTCAGTAGGGGAGGAGGGGCTTTTTCAGTTAAGCACACCCTCTCCTGCTTGCATGTCTGAGCTAAGGGTAGGTAGATTCCAGGAAGTAAATGCTACATGAACCCTCTGCCCTTTCTCAAGATGGCTATGAGCAGAAATGATAGGAGGGTGTTTTTCAAAGTGGCTTCTCAACAAAAAAAAAACATGGAGACATGGATGGATGGGTGAGTTTGCTTTGAATGTTGAATTATGAACGAAATAGCATTTTCGGTTGAAGTGTAGTTCCACTTTAATTACCATGAAGAGCCTTCGCCACTAGAAGGCAGCAAAGAGCATCAACGCACACTCGCCCATAGCAAGCGAATGTCATCAGAACAGAGATAAATAATTTCTGATTGGCTGTCACGGTTAACTGCACTTTGCGCTTTCCCCTGTTATTAAAGAAGACCGTATCTGTCTGCAATATCATCATGTTTTATGTATCTATCACTTCCTGCTATCAGAAGTGTCAGTGTCACTGCTATTTGTTGCTAATTAGGCTAATTAACATGCCTAATTAAAATGCAATTAGAGGACTGGTGATGACGAACTTGTGAAATAATTAGTATTCATTATGGAGCTCTTTCGTGCCAGGAAAAGCGCTCCCCTTGGAGCTATAGAGAGCAGAGGCCCCAGGTGTGCTATACACAGAGCCCCGTGTTATATACAGGGAGATCCCCTATCATTTCTAGAGGAAGATGAAGACTTAAAGGATCACAGGGACAGCGCTCACAGCCACAGATCCCAGCTGACATTTTCATCGCATAGGTTCCAATAGAAAAAGACCAGACCTTGTTGCCAAAGGAGACAACGCCATATTCCTTCCTATACATCAATGCTACAGCATATAGACTTGTTGGTGGAGAGTTACTAAAACTGGTACAGAAAAAATCTGGTGCAGCTACGCATAGTAACCAATGAGCTTCTAACGTCGGCTTATTCAATTAAAGCGTAAGTCCACTTTTGTTGAGAAAAAAAAAACATTCCCCTCTGGGTGATCTGCGTACATTTTGTAACAACCTTTGTTGCAGATTCCTACCTTTTGTTATTCTGAAGAAATCCCTGTGTGTTTGTCTGTGCCTCTGTACAGAGTGGGTCTAATGGGAGTGTTTTCATAATTAACTGTCAGGCGTGCAGCTGCAGGGCACTAATGAGGAAAGCTGCTGGGCCTGCATCCCTTTAGACGTGCTCCTATTGAAAGTATCCCTCCAAAAACGACATTGTTGTTGCAGGGGATGCCTGAAATCTGACTCTATCTTAGGCAGACTTCTGGGAAAATTGGTGAGCCAATCACACAAGCAGGAAATGATGTTTCTGGGGAGTGGTCAGTACACACTCTGTGTACAGAAGAACTCCAGGTAGCCATATTGCATTCTTGGAAAATTACAGTGGCTGAAGATTGAAAAGGAAAGGCAATTTTTAATAACATTCAATTACATTATGATTGGTGTCACAGTTATATGTGCTATATTATTTTTTCTTTATTTGCTATTTTTCCCCCCACAAAAGTTGAGCTACCCTTTAAGCTTTGATAAAAAAAAACAAAAAACCTATAAGCTGATTGGTTACTACGCACAGCTGCACCAGATTCCGTGTGTGCCAGTCTTTGTAAATCCCCCCCCCCCCATTGGCTATAAAACACAAACATGGGGGGCAATAGAAGACAACGGGAAAGGTAGCTCTCCAGAGGAGCCAATCAGTTTTTAGGTCGTTTATATAATTTGCTCTAGACGTTGAGAACTGATACCTGATTGGCTCTTATGGGAAACAACAAGTCCATTCCCTTCTGTACCATAGATCTAATTGACATTTTTTAGTATTGTTGGGTCTCATTAAAATGTCTGAAAACATTTTCTGTTTTCCACAAGCGATAAATGAACCCCCTTCCCACCCAGCCCTGGTGTCCCTAATTGGCCATCCTTGTGATCAGATCAAATTTTGGTGAAACGCGTTGAGGAGGAGTGGTCCCTGGGTGGGGACACTATGGATGCAGCAGTACTGTTGACCACCGAATACAGCATTTGGAAGAACAGATATTGTTTGTTTTTTTCAGTTGTCACCAGGGCTTCTGTCCTGTACCAGGCCCGGGCCCCATCGGGTCAGGAGGGGGTACAGCAGGCTGGGCAAGGGGAATATTTAGAATCCATCATCAGATTTTGGCTTAAACTGGTTTTAACTCTCCCTGCTCCTGATTCACTCTTACCCTTGAGTCACAACCCCACCCCTGCTACGATTGGCTGCCGTGCTTTGGGCTGGACTTTGTACACTGCTTATTGTCCCTCCCCCATAAACTGTCTGTTGCCCCTGTACACTGGTCCCTGGGCCAGTGGGTGGGGGCCTTGTCTGGAAGTCTGTACAGGGCCTCATGGTTTCTAATGGCTGCCCTAGTTGTCACCATACTATTGCACATTCTTCTTGTTCTTCTCTTTCACAAATACTGATTTTTTTTTTTTTATAACCATGTAAATTTTTTTCCCAAGGAACCTGTGCTGAGAGAAACACACGGGCTGCCGTTACGGACCTTATTATAGGTTGGTTGCCTAAATCATACCAATCCTGCTATATGGTAAAGTTGGGAGTCACTGATCTGCAGCTAGTGAAGTTAAAATAAATAAGTGACCTAACCACTTCAATACTAGGCACTTTCACCCTCTTCCTGCCCAGGCCAATTTTTAGCTTTCAGCGATGTCGCACTTTAAATGACAATTGCGCGGTCATGCTACACTGTACACGTGACCATTTTATCATTTGTTTTCACACAAATTCTTTTGGTGGTGTTTGATCACCACTGGGATTTTTTATTTTTTGCTTAATCAAATGAAAAAATACCAAAAACAGGTATTATTTCTCCTACACCGCTGTGCGCTGATGAGGCTGCCTTGATGGGCACTGATTGGTGGCACTGATAGGCAGCACTGGTGGGCACTGTTGGGACTGCACTGACAATCAGTGCCGCTGTCCTTTTAACTCAAGACAGTTTTCAGCTCTCTTCATCTCTCCTCACGCTGTCAGCCGATAACCGACTTGTGTTTTTTTTACAATCAGCTGTAATTGGAGACAACTGATCCCACGGTAAAGGGCTACTGTGATTGGCCCTTTACCTTAAACTGTGATCAGCTGAGTCCATTGTCCGATCAAATGAACAGAGTAGCAGGGAGAGGCCAATAATATATCTGAGAAAGTATAGAGCATCGTTATCAAGATTCATCAACCCAGCAGGACATAGTGAACGTTCAACATTCAACACTCTCCTCTTTTGAATTGGCTACTACTGAAGAGGTTACAAAACTTTTCTCAGATGCCCACCTAACCAATTGTCCCCTGGATGCTATTCCCTCACAACTACTACGGTCACCCTCTTCTTCTATCCTATGCTCTCTCACTCACATCTTCAATCTCTCCCTCTCTAGTGGCATCTTCCCCTCCCCTCTAAAACATGCACAGATCACTCCCATACTTAAAAAGCCCTCACTGGACCCTACCGACCTGAACAACTTAAGACCCATCTCATTGCTCCCATTCACCTCTAAACTTCTAGAACGCTTAGTCTACAACCGTCTTAGCTCCTACCTCAGTGAAAATAACCTTCTTGACCCCTTACAATCTGGCTTTCGCTCACAGAACTCCACGGAAACTGCCTTACTAAAACTCACTAACGATTTACTAACTGCTAAAACCAACAGCCAGTCCTCCATACTCCTACTACTTGACCTCTCTGCGGCCTTTGATACTGTTGACCACCAGCTCCTTCTCAATAAAGTACATTCCCTTGGCCTCCGAGATTCTGCTCTATCCTGGTTCTCTGCCTATTTATCACAGCGCTCCTTCAGTGTCACCTACAACTCTGTCTCCTCCTCTCCATTGCCCCTTTCTGTGGGGGTCCCCCAAGGCTCTGTTCTTGGACCCCTTCTCTTCTCTATCTACACCTCCTCCCTTGGTCACTTGATAACCGCCCACGGCTTCCAATACCACTTATACGCTGATGACACCCAAATCTATCTGTCTACTCCTCACCTCACTCCTTCAGTCTCCTCTCGCATTACTAACTTACTAACTGACATATCAGCATGGATGTCTAGATTGTAAGCTCTAACGAGCAGGGGCCTCTGATCCCTCCTGTATTGATTTGTATTGTAAGTGTACTGTCTGCCCTCATGTTGTAAAGAGCTGCACAAACTGTTGGCGCTATATAAATCCTGTATAATAATAATAATAATGTCACACCACTAAATCTCTCTAAAACTGATCTATTAATAGTCCCCCCCCCGCCCGTGCCCCCCTCCATGACTTATCCATCAATATCAACAATGCAACCATCAGTCCCTCCCCTCACCAGGGTACTAGGTGTAATCCTAGACACCGACTTGTCATTTCAGCCTCAAATCCAATCGTTGTCAAAAGTTTGTAGAATTCACCTCCGTTCCATCTCTAAAATTCTCCTCTTTTTAACAAATGAAACCACCAAGCTCCTCATTCACTCCCTTGTTATCTCTCGCCTTGACAATTGCAACTCCCTCTAGCCTACCTCTCCATAGACTATCCCCTCATCAGTCTATCATGAATGCTGCTGCCAAACTTATCCACCTTACCAACCGTTCAGTGTCTGCCAACCCTCTACTCCAATCCCTACACTGGCTCCCAATCACCCAGCGAATTAAATTCAAAATACTAACCACAACATACAAAGCCATTCACAACTCTGCCCCGAGCTACATCACCAATCTTGTCTCCAAATATCACCCAAATCATCCTTTCCGCTCTTTTCAAGACCTCCTACTCTCAAGCTCTCTTGTTTCCTCCTCTCATGCTCTTCTCCAGAATTCCTCCAGAGCCTCTCCCATCCTCTGGAACTCGCTACCTCCACCTGTCCGGCTATCCCCTACTCTTGCTACCTTCAGGCGATCCCTGAAAACTCATCTCTTCAGGAAAGCCTATCATGTCTCCAACTAATCTCCTACCACTTCCACCAGCTCATTCCCCACAGTTACAACCTTTTGTACCACCTGCCTCACCCTATTAGATTGTAAGCTCTTCTGAGCAGGGCCCTCTTAATCCTCTTGTATTTTATTGTATTATAACTGTATTGTCTCCTTTTATATTGTAAAGTGCTGTGTAAACTGTTGGTGCTATATAAATCCTGTATAACAACAATAATAATAACTTGGAAGTTTTAGAAAATTATGGCATATATGGTCTACTCCAGTGGTCTCCAAAATGCAGTCCAGGGGCCAGATGTGGCCCTTAGCTTGATTTTACCCAGCCCTTGGAGCAACCCCCCACTGTCTGCAACAGTGGGGCATATTTCCTGACACAAACAATGGGACACTAGTTCTCTCGCTGACACCAATGATGGAACACTATTCTTCCCATGGACACCTACGATGGGGGACTATTCCTCCCACTGACACCAACGATGGGGCACTAATCCTCCCACAAACACCAATGATGGGGCACTATTCTTCCCACTGACACCTACGATGGGGGACTGTCCCCCCCACTGACACCAATAATGGCGCACTATTCCTCCCACTGACACCAGTGATGAGGCACTATTCCTCCCACTGACACCAGTGATGGGGCACTATTCCTCCCACTGACACCAATGATGGGGCACTATTCCTTGGGTTGCCACCTGTCCAGGATTCACCCGGACAGTCCGGGTTTCGAATCATGTGTTTTGTGTTTTATTCCACCTGAAACCCGGACACATTATTCAGACAAGAATGTGGCTTGGAACAGTGTCTGACAGCAGGGTGAGGAAGACAAGGGAAGACAAGGAGAGGGACGCCTCTGAGTATGTATCAAAAATATTTTAATATAAAAACAATATCCACTCACATGGAAGATAGTAGAGTTGAGTGCATCTCTGGGCTGAGCAGATGAGACTACAAGTCACAGAGAGTCCGCTTCTTGCTGGCAAAGTGCAGCACATCAGGTTCCAGGAAGGATAAGGGACAGGAGGGTGAGGAGCACTATGTGTGCCCTAAGTGCCCAAAGGTGTCCCAGGTCTGTTACCCTACAGTGTATACTAAAAAAAAATGTTTTTGCTGTGCGCCGCTAAAGTGTTCGGGTTTGGCTTGAAAAAAAAAGCTGCAACCCTAACTATTCCTCCCACTGACACCAACGATGGGGCGTTGTTTACTCCCACTGGCCACAGTCCGGATCCCCTGAAGTTTGAAGGACCTTTGTTGGAGTAGACCAGGGGGGTCTCCAAACTTTCTGAACAAACTGGAGGTTCACCTCCAGTCAAAACTTTTTGATTTATGTTTTTGATAAATCATGGAAGGGCTAGAATCTCAGTCAACTGCCTGCATCACTTTGAGAGATTTTCCTTCACTTGTGGTTTGTCTGATGCTCATCAAACATGCAGAAAAGGCAACAGTGGCACAAAGCTAAAAACGCAAGAGGTTCCGACCCCTCTCCAATGTATTCAGAACTGTATTGTGGAAGCTGGTTTATTGCCCATTTATGGTTGTATTGCTCTCCAAAGAGCGATCCTTGCTCTTCAGAGGGTGTTTGACAAGCGCTGAGGAGCCAATAAATTGCCTCCTCCCCATATGTTTAACCCTAAAAACCAGCACCACCTTGCTGAAACCAGGGGCAATGCATCCAGTTGTGGCACGACCCTATTCAGTGGGAAAAGGGGATAAATTTCACTATGGCACATATACGCCCCTATATGCTACTTTTGTCCCGTCCATGTGTTTTGGTAACCCATAATTGTAAACAAGGCTTTAAAGTAGAACTCCAGGTTTAGTTTCACCCTGAATTTATATCTGCCAAGCTCAAAACAAACTAATTCCATTACAGAGCAATGCGGCTGCTGTGTGTGCTATAATATACTGTACTAGCATAAGCTACATATATAAGCGGTACAGTATGTATTGAATACAAGAATTCATCTAATAGGCCAAAGTGGAAATCGTGATGTAATGCGTCCACCTTTCCACCACAGCCAATCACAGTAAGCCTTGTATTTATTGATAAAAATACAAGGCTTCTCCTGAATGGCAGAGAAGCACTCAGCCCGAATCTAATTCCAGAGCACACAGAGCAGCCGTATCGTTCTGTAATGGAAGAAGACCTTTTGGGACAGCGTGGCCCAAGCAAACTACTTAGCCCTCATGCACACAGGCTGTTAAAATAACGTTATGAAAACGCCAGTATCTTTGCAGTGATTTTTTTAAACTCTTTTCAGCTTTTTTCAGCGTTTTTGCAATAGCGTTTTTTAGCGTTTTTTAGCCTTTTTTTGAGCATTTTTCCACGTTAGCGTTTTTTATCGCTTTTTTTTTCACATTTTTTTTTTCAATGGATCAAAAATGTTAAAAAACGTTCGTGAATGACGTTTTTGAGCGTTTTTGAGCGTTTTTCAGCGTTAGAGCGTTTTTACAGCTGAAAAACGTCTCTCAGAACCCACTGGTCCTGGGTTTTTTTTACAGCTTAAAAACGCCTATGCCACTTGCAGCTCAAAAACACCTAGGTGGGCATGAAGCCATAGACTAACATAGACAGGCCTTTTTAAGCTGCAAAAAAAGCTCAAAAAAGCAGCTGTAAAAACGTCCGTGTGCATGAGGACTCAAAGTGAAATTAAATCTGGAATTCTAATGTAACCACTTAAGGACCGGAAGGTTTTACCCCCTTCATGACCAGGACATTTTTTGCGATACGGCACTGCGATACTTTAACCGACAATTGCGTGGGAGTGCGACGCTGTACCCAAATTAATGCAATGTCCTTTTTTTCCCATAAATAGAGCTTTCTTTTGGTGGTATTTGATCACCTCTGCGGTTAGTATTTTTTGAGCTATAAACAAAAAAAACCTGACAATTTAAAAAAGTATATATATTTTTTTACTTTCTTCTATAATACATATCCCCCAAAAAATATAAAATAAACAAATGTTTCCATCAGTTTAGGCCAATATGTATTCTGCTACATATTTTTGGTAAAAAAAAAAAAAAATCGCAATAAGCATATATTGTTTGGTTTGCGCAAACGTTATAGCCACTACAAAATAGGGGACAGATTTATGGCATTTTTATTATTTTTTTTTAACTAGTAATGGCAGTGATCAGCGATATTTAGCGACTGAGACATTGCGGCGGACATATCGGACACTTTTTTTTGGCACCAGTGACATTATTACAGTGATCAGAGCTAGAAATATCCACTGATCACTGTATAAATTACACTGGCAGGGAAGGGGTTAACACTAGGGGACGATCAAGGGGTTAAGTGTGTCCTAGGAAGGTGTTTCTAACTGTGGGGGGAGGGGACTGTCTGGGAGTAGAGAGAGATCGCTGTTCCTGATCACTAAGAACAGACGATCACACTGTACTCCCCTGTCAGAATGGGGATCTGCTTTGTTTACATTGGCAGAGCCCCATTCTGCCTCTCTGAGGAGCGATTGCGGGTGGCCGGCGGACATCGCTGCTGTCGGACCCACGCATCAGCTCCTCCGCTGTGCAGCGGGCACGCACAGCCACAGTATCTCATGCACGAAAACCATGTGCAGGTATGTTGTTTCACGCAATAGGTCCACCCTGCCACAGTATACAGTGGGGGCGGAAAGTATTCAGACCCCCTTAAATTTTTCACTCTTTGTTATATTGCAGCCATTTGCTAAAATCATTTTAGTTCATTTTTTTCCTCATTAATGTACACACAGCACCCCATATTGACAGAAAAACACAGAATTGTTGACATTTTTGCAGATTTATTAAAAAAGAAAAACTGAAATATCACATGGTCCTAAGTATTCAGACCCTTTGCTCAGTATTTAGTAGAAGCACCTTTTGATCTAATACAGCCATGAGTCTTTTTGGGAAAGATGCAACAAGTTTTTCACACCTGGATTTGGGGATCCTCTGCCATTCCTCCTTGCAGATACACTCCAGTTCTGTCAGGTTGGATGGTACACATTGGTGGACAGCCATTTTTAGGTCTCTCCAGAGATGCTCAATTGGGTTTAAGTCAGGGCTCTGGCTGGGCCATTCAAGAACAATCACGGAGTTGTTGTGAAGCCACTCCTTCGTTATTTTAGCTGTGTGCTTAGGGTCATTGTCTTGTTGGAAGGTAAACCTTCGGCCCAGTCTGAGGTCCTGAGCACACTGGAGAAGGTTTTCATCCAGGATATAACTGTACTTGGCCACATTCATCTTTCCCTCGATTGCAACCAGTCGTCCTGTCCCTGCAGCTGAAAAACACCCCCACAGCATGATGCTGCCACCACCATGCTTCACTGTTGGGACTGTATTGGACAGGTGATGAGCAGTGCCTGGTTTTCTCCACACATACCGCTTAGAATTAAGCCTAAAAAGTTCTATCTTGGTCTCATCAGACCAGAGAATCTTATTTCTCACCATCTTGGAGTCCTTCAGGTGTTTTTTTTAGAAAACTCCATGCGGGCTTTCATGTGTCTTGCACTGAGGAGAGGCTTCCGTCGGGTCACTCTGCCATAAAGCCCCGACTGGTGGAGGGCGGCAGTGATGGTTGACTTTCTACAACTTTCTCCCATCTCCCGACTGCATCTCTGGAGCTCAGCCACAGTGATCTTTGGGTTCTTCTTTACCTCTCTCACCAAGGCTCTTCTCCCCCGATAGCTCAGTTTGGCCAGACGGCCAGCTCTAGGAAGGGTTCTGGTCATCCCAAACGTCTTTTATTTAAGGATTATGAAGGCCACTGTGCTCTTAGGAACCTTAAGTGCAGCAGAAATGTTTTTGTAACCTTGGCCAGATCTGTGCCTTGCCACAATTCTGTCTCTGAGCTCTTCAGGCAGTTCCTTTGACCTCATGATTCTCATTTGCTCTGACATGCACTGTGAGCTGTAAGGTCTTATATAGACAGGTGTGTGGCTTTCCTAATCAAGTCCAATCAGTATAATCAAACACAGCTGGACTCAAATGAAGGTGTAGAACCATCTCAAGGATGATCAGAAGAAATGGACAGCACCTGAGTTAAATATATGAGTGTCACAGCAAAGGGTCTGAATACTTAGGACCATGTGATATTTCAGTTTTTCTTTTTTAATAAATCTGCAAAAATGTCAACAATTCTGTGTTTTTCTGTCAATATGGGGTGCTGTGTGTACATTAATGAGGAAAAAAATGAACTTAAATGATTTTAGCAAATGGCTGTAATATAACAAAGAGTGAAACATTTAAGGGGGTCTGAATACTTTCCTTCGCCACTGTATATGCGGTACGCAGTCCCAAACGGTGAAGCTCTGCTTTGTCTGCCTCCCCCCCCCCCCCTCCTCCTGCCACATTTGGCGCCTTTGGAGGGGTGTGAACACCTGGTTTTGAGAGGTATTCGCTCCCTCTTCTGAGCCGTGAGTCCACCCACCCCCTCCTTGCCCTGCAGCCGGCCCATTCACAAAATGAAGGTTTCCCTTAGTCAAGATGGCGACACCAGCACCCAATAGGCGATTAAAATAATTGGCTTGTGTTAGGACACTGTTGGATCCCTGGACAGGTAAGTGCCCTAATATTCAAAGTCAGCAGCTAGAGTATTTTGCAGCTGCTGACTTTTCATTTTTTCCGAAGGAGCTTATCTTTAAGATCTAGTTCCCTACTGGGTCCAAGGTTGCCACCTGGCTGGTAAAAATTGGACTTGCTGCCAATGTTATTAACAGGTAAGAAACCATACGATCAATATTTTTTGCCAAAAAAATGGCAACTTTAACCCACCCCTTACCACCTTTCAAAAACAGTTCCTTCATCTTTATATTTCAAACAAATTTCACATTGTGACCCTGTGTGTATCAAGTTTGATTTTGTTTTTTGAAGCAAATATCACAGCTTATTTAAGGCTTGTGAAATATTTATTAGCTTTGACTTAGATTTTCTAGCAGGGTTAATAGTAATGGGATTATCCAATAAAACTGAGCAACTACAGTACCCATGCAAACCAGTTGGGTATGGGATCCATCTTGCACCAATTGGACCTGTATAGTGAATTCTAACTGGTAGCTGCAGGTTATTACATTTTCCAATTAGACTTTGTTCACAAGAGCTTTAACTGGTATAAAAGAACACAGCAACTTTTTACAAATCATTTTGCAAAGCTTTCAACCAGCCTTGCCAAAGCTTTAAAGGACAAGTTTACCTTTTTAAAAATAATAAATGCAAATTTTTTTTTTGCAGACAAAAAAATTTGCATTATTTTTTTTTCTTAGGAGCCTGTAAAGCATTGCACCAGCGATCAGCAGATCCCGTCTGGCTCTTGCAGACTGTCAGTGTAGCTGTCTGCCCGTACCTCTGCCTACAGGCAAATAGTTACTGAATGAGAGGAAGCTCAATGGACTACGAAATCGCTCATAATCATCAGCACTTTATTGAGAACTACAAGCCATCAGCTGCAAAGGCTGATGGAACTTGTAGGAATTCACACAACTCTGTAAATTAATAACATTAATGGGCAGAGCCTCACACGGCCGCGCTTATTTCAAATTGTGACAGCAGGTACAGGGAGAAGATCCTTGGCCCGCTGTCATAGGGAAGGGCAAGGCTGCAGAAGTGGGAACCGGGTGGAACATGTAACATGTTCCCTAAGGTGAGCTTATCCTTTAAAGCTGAATTACAGGAATGCAGCCACACTGAGTTAAGTCCAAGGAGGTGTATGACTTCTATTATTTATATCTGACAGATTTATGGATCTGCTGGCGCATTCACAGACAATTGGGGCTGTGAGGGAGTGGAGAGAGAGGCACACAGAGCAGCTATGCCCCTCCCCTCTGCTGCCCATTTAGAGAAGTCTTTGTATGTTGTGAATGAGTTCACATAATACAAGGGCTTCTGTGATTGGGCAGGAGAAGGGGAGGGGCAGGCATTAGAGCTGCTCCGATTTTAATGTTGAAGATGGTTAGGCCTGAAGTATCAGCGCCAGACTCCCAGAAATACAGCCATAGCCATCTTCCAGGAGTGCAATAAAACTGTCAGATGTAAATAGATATAAGCCCAGGAGATGTCATGCACCTCCTTGGACTTAACTTCAGCTCCAATTCAACAATGTTAAACAGATGTAAATAGGAATGCTGGCTGTCACTTTAAACAAGCTGCTGGCAGGCGTCAGTCAAGTTTCAAGTGGTGCTGAAGCTTACCGAAGTCTCTTAGCAAGTTGACAGCCTGCGTTCCCATACCAATCTGTGTTTAACATCGCCAAACTACAGCTGAAGGCTGCTTTAAAGTCTTAAAAAAAAAAAAAAAAACAGCTTAAAGCCAGCTGAAAGCTTTGCAAATACTTTGCAAAAGCCAGCTGTATAGACCGCTCTTATACAAGCTGTGTGAAGCTCAGGCCTCTATCAAATGGGCAGGAGTGTTAACTGCTCCCCTAAAAAATGATCCACAGTGGATCACTTCTAAAAAGCGTCTGTGAAGTGGTCTAGAAGCGTTCAGGAGGTGATACTGCCACCTTATGAATGCCCTACTTTTCCCAGCCTGGGATTTTGCATGGCAAAAAGACGCCACAACCATGAGCCAAGCATTTGGCTCATGGTTGCAGAAAAATATTTCAAGTGCACACGTTCCTGAAAATGGCTGTAAAGTAAGTGGGTACTACAGCGACCTCCGGCTGGGGACCGGAAACTGGACAGATTAAAAGATATGTCACCAGCACACCAAGGATCTCTGAGATAAAGTCCAAAAGTTTTATGGAAGCAAACACATTACGGCATAAAGTAGCAATAGTTTGGGGCTGTGCAGGATCCCTTCTTCAGGCATCAGTCACATGTACAGCCCCCAACTGCTGAGGTGTGACTGTTTCAGTAAAACTTTTGGACACTACCAAGGAGATTCTTAGTATACTGGCAACATGCAGTATATTATCAAAAGTACTGCGGCTCCAGCCTTTACACGCACATGAACTTTAATGGCATCCCAGTCTAATGCCCTGTACACACGGTCGGATTTTCCGACGGAAAATGTGTGATAGGACCTTGTTGTCGGAAATTCCGACCGTGTGTAGGCTCCATCTCACATTTTCCATCGGATTTTCCGACACACAAAGTTTGAGAGCAGGCTATAAAATTTTCCGACAACAAAATCCGTTGTCGGAAATTCCAATCGTGTGTACACAAATCCGACGCACAACGTGCCACGCATTCTCAGAATAAATAAAGAGATGAAAGCTATTGGCTACTGCCCCGTTTATAGTCCCAACGTACGTGTTTTACGTCACCGCGTTCAGAATGACAACTTTGTGTGACCGTGTGTATGCAAGACAAGTTTGAGCCAGCATCCGTCGGAAAAAATCCTAGGATTTTGTTGTCGGAATGTCCGATCATTGTCCGATCGAGTGTACGGGGCATTAGTCTGCAGGGTTCATTATTGAGTTGGCCAACAATTTTCAGCTCTAACAGCTTCAACTCTTCTGGGAAGGCTATCTACAAGTTTTAGGAGGGCTTCTATGGGAATGTTTGACCATTCTTCCAGAAGCACATTTGTGAGGTCAGGTACTGATGTTGGACAAGAAGGTCTGGCTCGCAGTCGCTGGTTGAATTCATCCCAAAGGTGTTCTATTGGGTTGAGGTCAGGCCAGTCAAGTGCCTCCACCCCAAACTCGTTTATCCAAGATCACCCCCTGGCACTGTATAAGATGTGGGGATTTCTCACTCTGGTTCCAGGTTCCGTCCGAAGGAGATGCATCACCTGGAACCGGAGTGAGAAATCTTCACATCTTATACGGTGCCAGGGGGTGATCTTGTTGGGAGACCATCTGGACCTGGAGAAAAGCCTTGGCTGGGCTAAAGCCACAAGTGCTAACGATCCCTTGTAATGAGGGAACAATAGGAGCTGGTAAACGAGCCTTTCAGCTGTTGGTGGAGGCACTGATATTTAAGATCACTACAGTGGTGGATGGTGGAGATTGACATCAGGATTTTTTTTTACACCACTTGTGGACTGTTCTAATCATCTAATTTTTACATTTGTATGTACATGATTGAAAAGCGCAACCTTTATCTATTTTAGGTTTACTCACTGTGTATATGTCTCACAGAAAGTTTGCTGCTTACACTTTTCATTCAGAATATTTACATAGTAGGTGAGGTTGAAAAAAGACACAAGTCCAAGTCCAACCTATGTGTGTGGTTATGTGTCAGTATTACATTGTTTATCCCTGTATGTTGCGGTCATTCAGGTGATTAATAGTTTCTTGAAGCTATCAATGCTCCCCGCTGAGACCACCGCCTGTGGAAGGGAATTCCACATCCTTGCCACTCTTACAGTAAAGAACCCTCTATGTAGTTTAAGGTTAAACCTCTTTTCTTCTAATTGTAATGAGTGGCCACGAGTCTTATTAAACTCTCTTCTGCAAAAAAGTTTTATTCCTATTGTGGGGTCACCAGTACAGTATTTGTAAATTGAAATCATATCCCCTCTCAAGCGTCTCTTCTCCAGAGAGAATAAGTTCAGTGCTCGCAACCTTTCCTCATAACTAATATCCTCCAGACCCTTTATTAGCTTTGTTGCCCTTCTTTGTACTCGCTCCATTTCCAGTACATCCTTCCTGAGGACTGGTGCCCAGAACTGGACAGCATACTCCAGGTGCGGCCGGACCAGAGTCTTGTAGAGTGGGAGAATTATCGTTTTATCTCTGGAGTTGATCCCCTTTTTAATGCATGCCAATATTCTGTTTGCTTTATTAGCAGCAGCTTGGCATTGCATGCCATTGCTGAGCCTATCATCTACTAGGACCCCCAGATCCTTTTCCATCCTAGATTCCCCCAGAGGTTCTCCCCCCAGTGTATAGATTGCATTCATATTTTTGCCACCCAAATGCATTATTTTACATCCTGCGGAGAAGTTATTGCCCTGCTTAGCTTAGTATCATCTGAAAATACAGAGATTGAACTGTTTATCCCATCCTCCAGGTCATTTATAAACAAATTAAATAGGATTGGTCCCAGCACAGAACCCTGGGGAACCCCACTACCCACCCCTGACCATTCTGAGTACTCCCCATTTATCACCACCCTCTGAACTCGCCCTTGTAGCCAGTTTTCAATCCATGTACTCACCCTATGGTCCATGCCAATGGACCTTATTTTGTACAGTAAACGTTTATGGGGAACTGTGTCAAATGCTTTTGCAAAATCCAGATACACCACGTCTACGGGCCTTCCTTTATCTAGATGGCAACTCACCTCCTCATAGAAGGTTAATAGATTGGTTTGGCAAGAATGATTTTTCATGAATCCATGCTGATTACTGCTAATGATATCGTTCTTATTACTAAAATCTTGTATATAGTCCCTTATCATCCCCTCCAAGAGTTTACATACTATTGATGTTAGGCTAACTGGTCTGTAATTCCCAGGGATGTATTTTGGGCCCTTTTTAAATATTGGTGCTACATTGGCTTTTCTCCAATCAGCTGGTACCATTCCAGTCAATAGACTGTCTGTAAAAATTAGGAACAACGGTCTGGCTATTTCTTAGCGTGTTTTTTTTTCTCAAGTTCTTCTTTTTATAACTTCTAAAGGAATGCTCAAACATTCCCATAGACACACTACTAAACCTTGTGGACAGCCTTCCAAGAAGAGCTGAAGCTGTTATAGCTGCAAAGGGGCCAACTCAGTATTGAACCCTACGGACCAAGACTGGGATGCCGTTAAAGTTGATGTACGTGTAAAGGCAGGCGTCCCAATACTTTTGGTAATATAGTGTATCTCTTCATCTGGTTTGTCGTTGTGGTGCAGTCCCATTGACTTTAATGAGCAAGTTTGCCAGGCATTGCCACCTGTCAAATTCTACATGGAGAATCAAGAGTGCCATGGCTGCAAAGGTCCCAATTAATGAGTGACTTTGACAGGTGGCGCTGCCTGTCAAACTCCACACACCGAGTTAAAATTGTTGATGCCACGAAAGAAGGCATTGCAGCCCTGGCATGTGCAGGAGCTGCCATGTTAGGTTTTAGGTGGGTGGCAAAAACGTGGGTCAATCGTCTAATTTTTATGAGAGGCCTTGGCACTTCGCTCCTTGCACTAATGCAAAGAAGTAATTTCCTTGCATATAAAATGTAATCTGTGGACATAAAACAAGGGGCCTCTTCACCTCCTAGACCACCACAAAGCTCACACCCAAGCTCTCTTACATGTGGACTATCCATATCCCGTTTCTTACAAGCCTCTTGGTAGTTCCCCGGTGCCATTCACCCTTTCTGCCCCTTTATTAAGAGATCTATAAGCATAAACTTGAACCAAGGTCGCCTTTTGAAGCCGACCCCAATCTAGACCTATCCCTTTAACGCATATCAGCGTGCAGCCATTATACAGTGGCTGGATGATGCAGATTATAAAACCAAAAAAAAAAAAAAAAAGAAGAGATGAAGCCACTTAGGCGGTTTCTTTATCGGCGGTGGTGAAGGGGTTAATAAAGGGAGGGGTGCGTTCATACAAAGGAATCTAAAGACAGTGACAGTCGCCATGGAAACCAGGGAGGCAATTTCTAAAATCATTAGAAGAAACAGGGATGAGGAAAGGAGGGGGGGGGGGGGGTAGAGAGAGAAATAAACAGAGGGACTGACAGAGAAGGAGAAAATAGGAGCTCAGAAGGGGGTTGTATTACAGACCAAGAAAAAGCAAAGAGAAAAAAAAAAAAAAGAAAAAAAAAAGGAAGACAATGGGATGTGAGGCCTGAATAAAAGAGGAGACAAAGACACGGCTTCTCAGTGATTCCTTTTAATAAATGTGAAAGGAAAAAAAATATCCTGATTCTAAAAACCCCCCCATAAAATAACAATCCAAAGAAAAAAAAAAAACCAAGAAGACCCCCAACGAAAACAGGGAGGAACAGAAATCGATAATGATAATACACGCATCAAAATGGCTTCCCTCAGCCTTCAGCAGCCCAGGATTATCCAGGCCTGGCTGTTTGTACAGGGGAGAGGGGGCTGTGTGTGGAGATAGGCGCACACGCTCACTTATCTCTCTCTCTATATATATATATATATATACACAAGTACACACCACAACACACGCTTAATGCATTGTAGCACGCAGGCTTTGTGTTTGTCTAGGCCCAAATCCATAATGCCGAGTTCAGTATACAGGTGTTAAAACGTGAGGTAATAGCAACCGTTGGCCATTGCAACCAAATCTCCTCCTTAAAACCAAGAGATTTATGAAAACTTGAAAAACAGGGAGCCATTGCCTATGACAACCAGACACCTTGGTTCCGTTGAAAGATGGTTGCTACAGACAACAGTGCCATAAAACAGCCACAATAAAATATGACAATATAAGTGTAATATATAAAAATTGGAGCAAAAATGGATGTTTCTTGCTAGCAGTTTCTAGTTTTTCCCTAGGAAACAAAACCTGACTGTAGGTTGGCACCTTTGGGTGCAAAAAAAAATGCATTAAAAAAAGCATATGCGTTTTTGAACACGTGCCTGACTCCCATCATGCACTTGTGAAACATAGACACGTGACTTAAAAAAATGCACCAAAAACGCATTTTTGAAACATTTTTGACACACTTTCTATTCAATTCAATGGGGAGCTGTGTTTTAGGGGCAGTTTTAAAAATTGCACCAAAGATGTAGCATGCTGGACTTTTCAAAACGTGCTGCACCTGCACTGCAGTGGTGTGAAGAGTTCCAAAGGATTTTAAAGGATGCATTTTTCATGCCTTTTTCTTTCACTTTTTTAAACGAAAAACTTATCAGAGTGAAAGGGTCGTTATAGCAGAATTTTACCCACAACAACTTGATAAAAACAAATGTTCTTTAGGAAGAAACATACATTCCACATTAATAATTATGCTACCAACATAGTGTATGCTGTAAATTGCCTCCAGCTTTGTTCCTTCCTTTGTTTCTTCTTGCTGGAGGCTGCCGTTTTGCTAAAGGCCAGAACCCCCGAGCAGCAGTAAATCATAAAGCAGAAGTAAACCCATCGATTTAACGGTTTTTAAAAAACAGATTCCTGGATTGGGAGGACTACTGACATTTGCTTGTATCCTCAACCAAACTTTCAAACCATCAAATGGCTGGTGTCATAAATGATCACATATGCAGCACCATGGCAGTTGCAGATCGAACAGAGGCAACTTCCTTAGCTGTAAAGGCTAGAAGGGTTTATTTCCACTTTTAGGGCCCTTTCACACAGCATTTCCAAAAAACTGAAAGGTGGACCTGATCAGACCCTCCAGTCTCCCCTATGGAGCGGCGGATGTCAGCGGTGACATGTCCGCTGACACCCTCTGCTATCCGATCTGATCCTGTCCGCTAGATGGATGGTGGTCCTATTTTCCATCCTCCGGAAATCGGCAGATCAGATGAAAACAGACAGTCGGTTCTTTTTCCTCTGATCTCCCCATAGAGGAGAGCGGGACTCTTACAGGTCTGTCTCTGCACAGTAAGCGGAGACAGACCTGTCATCTGCCTGCTCAGCGGAGATCAGCAGATCGATCCCTACCAAGCAAGTGAATTCCGTCAAATGGATCCGCCCAGTGTGAAAGGGCCCTTAGGCTGTCAGCAGATCGGCCTCTACAAACTCACTCAAGCACAGTGCCTAAAAATGGAGAGCAACTGAGCATGTGCAGAGCAGGATGAGACAGTGTATTACAGGATTTTAAACAGTACATGCACCTACTTTTAATGTTTTACATCGCTATAACTGCAAAAGGGGCCTGTCTGAAGTGATCTAGCAGGACATAATTATCAGACTAGAGTTTCACTTTTAAGGGAGCGTTCACACTTTCCCCCGCTGTGCATTGGCCGCAGTGCAGTGTACCCGTAGTTTTGGTGCGGGTTAGCTGAGGTTTACCTTAGACTTCTATTATGGCTGACAGTTTTGGTGCGCTTCATGAAAGTTCACCAAAACCGTGGGACATATTAGAAATCTAAGGCAAAGCACAGGTAACCCACACCAAAACCGCAGGGGTATATTGTGCTGCGGCCAGAATACAGCGGATCAGTGTGAAACCACCCTTTCTGGGGAACAAAATCCCTTCCTTGTGGTCTCTTTCCTATTAAAGCAGAACTAAACCCATCGATTTAACAGTTTCAAAAAACAGTTGCATTCTCAGAACATGCCCGGAATGTAAACGTCACATTGTGTTCTCCACCAAACTGCCAAACCATTAAATAGCTGGTGTCACACGTGGCGCACCATGGCAGTTGCAGATTAAACAAAAGCTAAGATGCCAGCTTCCTTGGCTGAAAACCAAAGGAGGGTTTAGCTCCGCTTTAATAACATTGTCAACAGGTTTGATTTTAACTGGCCAGGTGGCAACCTTACTTGGCTGGGTAGTGATAGCTCTACATTTTCTCCAGTTCTTCTAAGGCCTTGTTCACATGGACGGCCAGGGGCCGGTAAAAAGAGGTGTTTGACCCATAGCGGCCACATCTGTATACACTGCCACAGGCACATCAGGGCAAATTTTATACACTCGCCTTAGTGAAGTGAATGGGATTGTGCCGCAATCACATCTAATGCATGCAGTTCCAGGGCAGTAGGATTTTACCCAGAACAAGAAAAAAAGGAAGTGGCAGATCACCTTCGAGCCACCTGTCAGCCGATTTTGAAAGGTGATCTGAGTTGGGTCAGTATGGACTGTCGCCCATGTGAACAAGGCAGAAGACAGTTTTGTAGATCGATAATCAGTGACTTACAGTCTGAAGAACAGCTGTGTTATGTCGCTGACAATCTCTCTTGATTTATTGCAAAGCACTAGGGGACCATTCACAGCGATGCATTGGGTCACTACAGGGTCAACATGGCACAAAGGCATACTTATAGAAAACAGAGGCATTGGACTCACCTTTCTGGTGGCCTATGTGGTGAAACCGCCCCCTGCAGTTATTCAACACGTTTGGGTGTATGTATACCCGCTACCCCCGTCACATGCAGTGGTTCCTTCCTCCAGCTGATACATCACTACAGGACTTTTGAAGCTGGCAGATGAAACCACAGCACACGGCAGGGAGGGACAGGCTATCTCTCCATTCAACCGGTTGAATACCTACAACATTTCAAAACACAAATAAAGCACTGCTTTTTACAGTTTGACTCTATAGCAGTGGTTCTCAACTCCTGTGCTCAGGACCCACTAACAGGCCAGGTTTGCAAGATAACTGAAATACGTCACAGCCGATATAATTTACTGCTCAGTGATTGCTGTATTCTAGTCTGCATCTCCAAGGTAATACTTAAAATCTGGCCTGTTAGTAGGTCCTGAGGATAGGAGTTGAGAACCACTGCTCTATAATGACAGAGTCACTTTACAAACGCATTTTACTACAATTCCTGGTAGCGAGGTCTATTGTGGTGACATTCATTTTGAATGGCACCCCAATGCACTTAAATAGCACAGTGCAATGCACAGATGCCAACTACCTGTGCATTTTGGTGATAAAATAGTAAATGTTTGTTTAAATATACATTGTGGATTACTGGTAGCCTGTACACAATGTATGGGCTGAACGCACCGCAACGTATCGGACCGGTCTGAACGGATCTTTGGGGATCAATCGGTTAATATTAATGCATGTGGTATTTGGCAAACTATTAAAAATCAAGAATACTTTTTAATAATTTGTGTAAGGTCTATTTACTATATGGGATATTCTTTGTTTTATTCTGCTAGATAAATGACTGCATTAGGCATTTGAGTGTTATTTTTCCTTTATGGTATTGCTAGCTGCTGACCCTGCTTTGAGCAGGGGACACAATGGAGCCACCCAGATTTGCCAACTAGAAGATTCCTTGGAATCCAATAGTCCAAAATAGTTACCAGTTAGGCCTCGTTCATACCATGTGCAGAGACGGGAGTTTTTCTGCATGGGCACAAAAAAAAAAAAAAAAAAATTGTTCTCTATGTGCCCTGTTCACACCACACTGGTATCACATAATTTGCAAATAAATTCTTTCAAAAATCAGACAATGTGATGCGATTGTCTGGATTTATTTCCACATTTTGTCTCTCATAGTTGAGGTATACCTATGATGACAATTACAGGCCTCTCCCATCTTTTTAAGTGGGAGAACTTGCACAATTGTTGGCTGACTAAATACTTTTTTGCCCCACTGTATGGTGTGAATGAGACCTTAAATAGTCAGTTACAAGAACAACAAGTGCAAACCTATGTGATTTTTATCTATGTGTACTGAAAATTTTGAGGAAAAAAAATTCTTGCAGGGTAAAACAAACACCAATTATGGTAGCGCACAATTTTAACATTGGTTTTGCTGAATTGGTGTACGTTTTCAATACACATAAATACAGCAGAACTTGCACTAAAATTTTACATTAAATGTGTTATAATGAAGCGGATATGTACTTTTTTTTTGCTCCTTTTTGTGTTAAGCGAAGCCGAAAAATTGCTGAAAACATAAAATCAAGTCTTTTTATAAATTAAAATTGCAACATATTTCGGCTTTGTGCTATTCCAGGTAAACCGCTAAAAACACAGTTGAATTTTACATATGTTTTATCTGCCAAATAATTTGCAATTCTGCTCATCCGGTCTAGCAATTTACACAGCTAACATGATCATTCAGTTATTTCCTGACTAACTTGTATTACTTCCTGGATCACCTCCCTGCCAACTAGGCAAAGCTAATTATGCGGATTCATCATCCTATTATTGGTCAAAGAAATAAAGCCCATGGGCCTTAAATAGCCTTGGCTTAAAAGGCTTGCAATTTGGCACGCGTGCATGGGCACAGAGTGCTGCATCATTTTTTTTGTGCACAGCCCTACTGATTAAAAATACAAGGTTCGCACTTTTTTTTTTTTTTTTTTTTTTTTTAGGGTCCATTTACTTTTTGTGGTTGCAGCCTATTGAAATGAATGGGCAACCAACACACCCTAACATGACAAAAATCAAATGCAACCCATTTTTGGAACACAACTCAAAATGCCGTTTGCAACATGGTGAAAAGTGGGTGTGCTGCCCTAGTGTATTGTCATTCAAGATGATGTTATATTTTTTAACATGCCCTGTTATGGGCCTCATAGGCAGTGCACTAAAGTGACCTTGTGTGACCAAGGCCTTAATACTGGCCATTCACTTTGTAGTGTTCAGTGCCTCCATTAGCTTTCACTTATAGCAATCTGCTGCTCACAGCTACACCTTTTTACCAACATAATCATGGTGGAAACCAAAATTAACATTGCTAGTCTCAAGGGTTTTTTGATCAATTTCCATCATTTAGTCCAGTGGTCTCCAAACTGCAACCATTTGCTTGCTTTAATCCGACCCTTGGGACACGATTTCATCCACTGATACCCACAATGGGCACAATTCCTCACAATGACACCAAAATTGGAGCACAATTCCTCACAATGACACCAACGATGGGGCACCATTCCTCCCAGTGACATGAAAGAAGGAGCATTGGTTATTCCCAATGGCCACAGTCTGGCCCCCCTAAAGTCTGAAGGACAATAAACTGGCCCACTGTTTAGAAAGTTTGGAGACCCCTGATTTAGTCAATTGAAACTGGAAACTGATTGAAGCCATATGTGTCAGACTGCTGTGGTTGATAGCTGATGACTGCTTCAAAATTGCAAAGCATATGGCCAGAATCAGGGTGCTTATTCACACAGAATGAGAAATCTTCCTATTCATAGCCATCCTCAAGATGCCATATTAAGCCCCTTTATTAGATATGGCCCTGCAGGACGATATTTAATGAGCATCAGAAAGTAACCATGGCAGCCAATCGGAGTCCATCTTGTGCTGTTCTAGCGTGGGAAAAGCAAATTCTGATTGGTTGGCTTTATTGTACTCTGCATTTTGTTCCTTGAACTTTTTATCAGAGAAGTCTATAGGTAGTTTGTCATTTGGTTGAACTGGATTATCAAGCAAAATTAAACATGGATGCACACAGGCCACAAACAGTAACCTATACATAGGTGAATCTGTCAACAGTAGAATGTGTATTTAGGTTTTAGTGAATCTCAGCTTTCAAAGAGCCTCAAAAGACCAGACTATGAGTTGTAGGTAAATAGCCACTTTATCTACCTGTACTATGTAGGATTCAGAACTACATAGACTTTCTTTGACTGTCCTCATCTCACTAGGCAACAAACAATGGATACAGCATCATACCCAAGCATCATTTGCAAGAATCAGGTAGTGTATTGGAAAAAAATAGGACTGTTTTGAAACTATGAGAGTATATCGCATCAGCTGAAGGTCCCCCAGAATAGGGGATCATTATGTAATTTTAGTGTATGGTGTGTTCCAGTAGGGGAGAAGATAGACTAAGCGTTGTGACATGCACAGCTGTACCTATGAACAGTAGAATGTCTATCTAGCCAGTAGACAACCTCAGCTAATTGGTAAAAAACAGATCTTTATCACTCGACAAAACCCTAGCACCACTTTTTTGTGCCCCAGATGTACCTAAGCTCACCTAGTGGATGGGGTGCTCCCAGGGAAGTAACATTAGCAAAAAGGTCTATAGCATCAGGGACAGCCCATATACTCCAGGCAAGTTTTTCGAGTGTGCCAGAGTGCAAACCAAACTGTGTGCCGAATAGTTAGTCTTATCACACTATTTCCAACTTAGAATTGGAGGTTCCCACCAGGAATGGGTGGCAAGTTTTCCCTTTTAAACCTCACATGTAGGAAGTCTAAAGAAAGAGGTTCTGTCATATAGTTTTACATATGTAGTGTTTATAAAATACCAAATATTCAAACAAAGGCCTAAAAGCAAAAAATATTACTAATCTGGGGAGACACTGAATGGGTTGAACCACTCAACATGTCCTTGTAAGGTTCAATGCTTATATCCCAAAACAGCAACAAGAAGTTGATCCACAATAGACAGGTGGAGCTCGTAACTTGTAGACATTTTCCAGCCAGGGTCTACAAAGATCTGTTAATGATTGACCACCCAAAAGTTAAAAAAAAAAAAAAAAAAAAAAGTAGTGTCGCGTAGACATCCTCAAATACAACATTTCTGTAGTACGCTCTAGACAATGGATGTAGGCAGATGTGTATAAGGATAACGTTAATAAAAATATACATACATTCTCTAAGCATTCATTCACACAATTTTTCACACTTATGTAATAATGTATCAATCAACAGGGATATCCGCACACATTGACCCCCTCTCCAGTTCTGTAACTTTATCTCCAACAGCATTATGAAAAAATAAAGCCCCCGCCCCGCCCCCACCCAACCCTGTCATAAACACAAAGTTCCTAGTATCAACTGTATTTGTAACCCAGCATCCCAACAAAAAATAAAATAAAAAAGGGGGATAGGGACAGAGGCTTGGGGAGACAAAAATTCTCACACACCTTACTGCCACCCCCCGTGCAGAAGTGAAAGATATATATATAATTTTATTTTCCCTTCGGAGGTAGTCAAACTTGCGAACGTGTGAACATAAAGAAAACTCAGAAAAAAACAAAAAAGAAAAAAAGTCTTCTCTATTGGTTATGTGAGCCGCTATGAGGTAATAACGCTGTTCTTTGATTGGCAGAGCCTCAAAGGATTCTGGGTAGACTCTGGAGGGAAGGAGTGAGGAGATTTAAAGTTTTTCTGTCTTTCCTCCTCTGTGTCGCTTTTCTCTGTTATTTTTTTTCTCCGGTATCCATTCCACTTTCTTGCTTCTCCACACCCCTCTCCTTCCCTCAATCTCAAATGTCATCCTTTTTGCCTCTTAGGATCGCCACCTTATGTAACCTGTTTTATTTTTATTCATAAATCCACTCTTAATTTCTCCTCTGTCGGCGACTCCTCTCTCCACCGTTTACTCTGTATTTTGGGTTTCATATTCAACTTTGTGTTCTCAAACAGATGTTTTTGTTAATCTTTGTCACCGTCACCCTGGTACAGTGGATGATGTGATACATTCATATTGCTCCACTGGACAGTATAAGTGGAGGACGTTTTTGGAAAACAGGTTGGTAGACCTTTGAATTTCCCCTTTCTTCTGGATACCTGCAAATGTCCTTTTCTAGAGTGACCATCTTAAGTTACTCCAACTTGTCAGGTTTTTTTTTTTTAGAACAGCCAAAAGGATGTGTAGGTACTCTTTGGGTACAAGTGCCAAGACAAGGGTTTTTTTTAGGTTGTCTCTCCTGTATCGGCACTTCATTTACAGAATGTAATCGCTTAAGGTTTTAAAGTCATTGTTGTCTTGGATCAGTTTCATAGTATTGAGGCTCACGTGAAGAGAGAGAGGTAAGAGGAAGCATGGGTTTAACCAGAAGTGAAGGGGGAAAATCCCAACACTTTCTTGTCCTATGCTGACCCAAGATCAGTTCAAAGAGAGACCGAGTTTGCCGGATGGGTGAGAGAGAAGAAACCCAGAGAGGAGGAGAGTGCTCAGTTAGAGGTGTCAGAATGTACACTGCCTGGTCCTTCTGTTGGGGAAGTGACAGAAGAGGGAGTCACAGCCTCTTGCCATCCTCCGTTGGCCTAAAACCAAAAAGAGAGACATTTGTTGAAGACAAAAAAGATTGCAAGTGGACTTGGTACAAGTAATAATGCACTGGAGAATTTTTTTTTTTTAATCTTGATGGTCTTGGATGCATGATCATAGCTCATCAGGCATATGTGTCATTAATGTGACAGCTTCCAGTACAGGGCTCGTGGTTGCTAGGATTGATTGGACCAATGATTTTACCCCAGGCCCATTCATCTGCTGGCTAGAGACTCCCTGGTCAACAGCTGAAATTTAATAAAGAGGCTGGGGTGCTGGTGCCATCATTGTCCAAATATGGCAACAACTTTATCACGTTTCACCCCACCCATTTGTTTACTTTCAACTTTCAGCTGGGGAATCTCCTGGCTGGTGGCTGAATGGGGAAGAGTCATCTATTGCTATGTTTCTGTCAGCTGCCCTTCTGGAGGTGTCCTAGCTAGCAAGAAGCTGCACTTAGGACTATGGTCCTGTGTTTATGGTGTGTCTGGTATACAATAACTTCAGTATGGCATCACTCCAGCCTGAGTGCCGTCTACTTCATGAAAAATGTATGTACTTGTTCCCAACAGGTACATGAATCCATCACCCACACTGACATTTGTCGTTTGGAGGAGCAAGGGAATTCTAATTAGTTTCCACAACAGTCTTTATGAATTCCCCAGTATATGTTTTAAGAGGAACTCCAGGAAAACAACTAAATATCAACTCAAAATACATATATGTTAACCGTTCCTGTCAACTGTTTTTGCAATACTTTGTAACCAGTTCTACAATTAAGACACTGCTAGGCTCTGGGCACCCCTTCCTCCTGCAGACTAAAAAATAGATAAGCAATTTAGCCGAGTCCTGGAACTGCCCAGCCAGTGACTGGATGCTGAATTAGCAGCATATGTTAATGCCATTATCCCTATGCTCTACTCTGACTGGATATGCTTTCCTTATCCTGCTGTACAGAGGATTACAGGAGGCAGACATGAAATCAGATTCAAATGCTTTTGGTATGTACATGGAGCTTAAATGTGAAACAGGGCCTACACATAGGCATTCACTGAGATTTCACTGCCCTAATGTATATTGGTAACGTGTGTACATAAGGGAGATGGGATTTCATGTAGGAGGAGCGAATGCTACAATAAGTTGTCCAAAATGCACTAAAACCTTCATACAATAAAGTTACAAGGGCCATGCCTATTGTCCCTAGTCTTCTACTTTGCAACTTAGGGTTTATTACTACAAAAGAGAAATGGGCTTATCAATCTATTTGGGTTCTTACCCGGATCTCCCGAGGGCTGTATATCTGATTTGCTGATAAACTGTCATTGTAACCAGGACCCATCGTGTGACGCAAGGACTCCACCTTTGAGGAAATAAACATTACGAGATGAAGACGATTTGAAAGAAGGCACACCGGAGCAAGTATACAGAAGGAGGGAACAGGAAAAATAATATAGGATGTGAAGAAAATTTGATAAAGTTGTGATGGAGAAGTACACCTGAGTGACAAATAGGGAAGATTCTATGGAACAACAGAGGAAAAGTTAGCAGAAGATATATAGAGCAAGAAAGGAAAAAAGTAAGAAATAAAAAAAATAATAGTGGAGGGGACCTAAAACTGACCTGTGAAGGGGGATAAGCATCCCCGTTTAAGCCCTGCATCGCCATGAACATGTCATTAGATCCAGACAGGTTGAATGAGCCACCAGAACCTGAGAGAAGAACAAGATAGAGGAAAATATAGAGGATTGAGGAAGAAAAGTGAAGGAGTTTTGAAAGTTGGAGAGTAGAAGTAATATGTCAGATAGTTTAGAGGAAGGCAGAACAAAGTGTCAGAAGGTTGGAGATTTGCAGATGGGATGGAGAATTGGAGGTTTGAGAAGACAGAAAGATGGAATAAAATGTCAGAAGGGTGAGGAGATATTGGCATGAAAACAATAGATGTAAGTATTGTGGAAACATGAGTTCGAGGTGAGGGGACAGCGATGGAAAGTTAGTGGATTGCAGGGAAAAAAGAAACAGATGTGAGAGAGCAGAGGAGATGGACAAATGTCCAAGGGTTAATGAGAGGTTGCCATGAAACAAAAGTCAGAAGGTGGAGAAAATGAAGAAAGTGGGGCAACAATATGTAGACAGGACAGAATGAATCAAGAGTCAAAGAAGAGATAAATTGAGTGGATTCAGAAGACAGAAGGATGGAATAAATGCCAGAGTAGGTGTTAATTGGAAATAAAAAAAAAAGAAAAAGAAATGCAGAGATAAAATTAATGGAACAAGGCAGTGAGTGTTGAGAAGATATGAATTGTTTGAAGCCGCACGAGAAATGATGGTTGATGAGATGGAAAGCATATGTTAGCCAGGTTAAGGATAAATAGAGAAACATGTAGGGGGTTAAAAAGACAAAGAGAAGGAATCAAGAGTTAGTGAGTTGTTGAGTTGGAATCAACAGTTGATGTTGAGGAAAAATAGGAGTTGAGGAGACAGGGAAGGAGTCAAGAGTGAGATTGTACAAGACAAAGAGAAGACACAAGGAGTCACAGGGTTAAGGTGCCAAAGAGAAGGAGAATAAGGAATACAAATCAAGGATGCAGAAAGCAAAGAGTTGAGAAGGAAGAAAGAACAGTAGTTAGATGGGACTGCAGCCTAATGTTACGGGTAAGTTAACTAGCCGCCCAGGTGCAAGGTGGTTTTCTATGGAAGGTGTTTACTTCTATAAGTGGCAGCTCTATAAGACCATATTCATAGAACAAGTCCCCATTATTGCTCCAGAAGGAGGAAGTGAACCTACCTGCAGAGGTTGGGGTGGTTGGAGAGTTGGCTCCACTGTGACCTCCCTGGGATGCGCTGACTGCTGTCTTCACTGCATAAATATTTGCTTCCTCTTGGAATTTTCCAATGTTTTTCTTGTACCGAATTCTTTTATTCCCAAACCAATTGGACACCTGTGTGGAGACACAGACATAAATTAAAACTCATTCAAAATTAATTGTTCACATTTAACTAGTCAAGATCAAGTATATAATACATATGGTATGTATCTGTAAGCGGTACATCTGAACATTGCACCTTATTTACTACATGGATATTCTGCCTGTGCCAAGAGCCTGAAAATCCTCTCTCATGCTTACTTACATAGAAGCAGTGGATGTGGGATTTTCAGGAAAGAGGATTGAGGAGAATGCACCAAAAATTGTATAAAGACAAAACTTCTCTACTTTGCTTTGAATAGAATGGAGAAGGGTTAGCTCTTCTGTCAAGTTTTTATCTTTATCCTGTCTGTATATACGGAGGGGACAAGAAAAGCAAAGGGACATGCAAAGCTGTAGAGTTGTCTCCAGAGCAAAGGTAAGAAGAACCTTTCCAATGGGGACAAATGATCTGGTGTCCAAGAAAGTCTATTTCCCCTAATTTTCTTCTTTTCTCGATGTGTCTTTGGTGGATGAAGTGAAGGGCAAAGACAACAAAATGTAACCCTACTCTATACAAAACTTAAAATAAATAATGTTCTTTGCTATTACAATAAAGGTTTAATGTTCCTGAAAGATATACTTAGGAGGACAGAATTTTAGGTATAATCAATATCAATTCTCTTCCATAGTGGCAAATTCTATCCCAGATGTTCATCATTATCAGACCTTCAGCATTTGTAAGTCTAAAAACAGGAATGGTAGAGAGAAGCTTATGGGGATGGCATTATCCTATATATGTCCTGGTATTGTGTATACCAGCCTTTCAACTTTTTTACCCATAAGGAACCCTTGAAAAAAAAAAAAAAAAGTTCAGTCCTCTAAATATACCCAGACTAATATTCTTTATATTCTTGGCAGCGAAAATGAGGATTCCAAGGTGTGGAAGTCCTCAGTAGTTCAACTGGCTGCCGCCAAGAATAAGCTCTCATGGATTATGAACCACAAGAAACTGGCCACCATCTTACTAGATAAATTATATAAATTTGAGAAGATAAGGGACCTTTGGCTTTGATATCTGCAATGTGCAGATCGATATAGAGATGGTGGTGGGGCATATTCCCATCACTTTTGTTGTCCTTTTTTTCCTCTTCTTCTCCTCTCCAACCTTATTCAACTATGGTTCATTAGGTACTCTAATATGACCTGAAATCAGGGCTGTAGTTTCCTATTGATTAAACATTCTGATTCATATTGCAATGGTTTAATTCTGCAATGTCCTACTGTGTTATCGACAGGAATCCAGATTATGCTCCATTCTGAGGTATCAAACTAATGTACCAACAAGGGGATTAAGGGTCCTGTACTGTGTGTTGTATTTTGCACGCAAATATCTATCATTTGTTAACATGCCTTATCCAGGCCTCTGTTTTATTTGATTGATTGTAACTCTCTATGTTCTCCTAAAACAATATCAACTATTGGAAAAGAATAAAAAGTTCAGGTCTTGGGGAGCACCCCCGAAATAACTTTCTGATCTATAGACCATGTTACATTACTTTGACTGGCGAGTTGTGGTAATAAAAATGTATACCAAAACTAACCTTGCTCTGGTTTTTAACAGAACACTAACAGTAAACTGGTGCTCAGTGATAGCCTGGTGGGGATACTAAAGCCACTTTTGGGCAGATAGGAATCTGCCTCAACAGTGGCAAGTGGCCGAACCCCAGGCTAGACAATACACAAGTTTGGCTTGGGTTCCATGTTCTTTCACAAAGGTCCATTCGTTTAAACACTTAACTCTTTACTATCTGCTGGTATACGTTTTAGATCCAATTAGCCAATAACCATGGTACTTGAATTTTACCTGTGACACAGTGATGCCACATTTCTTTGCAAGCTCCTCTTTAGCCTCTTCGCTAGGGTAAGGGTTACTTAGGTGTGAATAAAAGTATTCATTCAAAACTTCTGTTGCCTGTTTACTGAAGTTTCTTCGCTTTCGCCTACAATAAAAGATATTTACATATTTAGAGCATAACAAGCAAATTTCTACTGAAAGAGCTCAAGAAAAAATCTATGATTGTTTGATAAGAGATAACAAGCAAAGCAAATCCTAACTGAATGACATTTAAATTGGCAAACCCACAGTGTATTATAAACTGATGCTTTTTAGCAATAAAATACTTTTTTCCATCCTTTGTTGCATCTCAGTGATTCTGGTCTCCTGCAGCCTATTTGCCGCAATTTCCTGCCCACATGCACTCCAGCAATGGCTGCATGATATTTCTCAGGATGGATTTCCTGATGGTGACAACAGTGGACTAGGCCTGCATATCATGTGATGAAATGGCCAATTGTAGTAGGCTATAGGCCTTCCATTCAACATCTCGTCCTCAGCTATGTGAAAACTGATCTACAGCAGATTTAGTCATCTAAATTGACAGCTCTTCTTCATGGGTGTCTGACATGCATGCACTAGTGTACAACTGTATCTTCCATAGGAGCATTTCCATATCCAAAAGGATATTTGTGGGTATCCAAAGCCAACAGTTACAGAGAAGCCAATTCACTAACATCTTGGGTCGTAATGAATTCATATGCAAGTATCTTTAGACCAGGGGTCTCCAAAACTTCTAAGCAAAGGGCCAGTTTACTGTTCTTCAGCTATTGGGGGGCAGTCTGTCAGTGTGAGAGGAAAATGCCCTGATGTCAATTGGAGTAAACAATGCCCCATCATTAGTATTAGTGGGAGGAATAGTGCTCCATCGTTGGCATCAAGGGAAGAATTAATGCCCAGTCAGTGTCAGTGGGAGGAGTAGTGCCCCAAGGGCCAGATATAAGCAGGCAAAGGGCTGCAGTTTGGAGACCACAGCTTTAGACCACCACTGTATGTCTTCTATAAGCTCTTTGGTATTTACCGTGCATCCAAAAACCTTGACCGAAGGATCATAACGGCTTCACACGTGCTTTGCTTAAGCTGCATCTGGATCGAACTGAACTTTCGGTGAATGATCCCCACCATCCTTTCAATCTCTTTTGGGGAGATGGGTCGGGTTCGGCTCTGTTCCCTCAGCAAATTCATGACGTGTGTTGTAAATTCGTTGCATGCCTGAGTCCAAAATTAGAAAGGTAGGGGTAGAAACAGGTGGTAGAAACAGAAACAAACAACAAAAGGATGTTGGAAAATAATTCAAAGATGGAGGATGAGTTGACACGGTTTATAAAATTATGCCCTCCACAGACTCTTGTTTTGTCTCACCTGTTCATACTTCTCCAGCTCGGCATGATAAATCTGTCGGATTTGGGACAGCTTGTTCCTGTAGTCCGAGTGTTCTATGGAGTTATCTGGCGAGACACCGCCAGAGGCTGCGGCAGCCGCGGCTGCTGCAGCAGATCCTCCACCCTTCTCTGGGCCCGCCACACCTTCCGCAAGCAGCATGTTGTCCAAACGCATCAACTGAGGGTCCACAGGTTCCTCCTCCTGAGAGTTTCGAATACTGAGCCCTGGAACAGAGGAGACTTGATTTGAGTATGGTTAAAAAGCTAGAAAGATGTACTGAAATATATGGATAATATTTACTAAGATTCACTAAATCATCATAAAATGTTAAGCTAGGGGTGGACAACTTTCTGTAAAATTCAGAATCCAGTCAGCCTAATCTAAAAGCCAGCAGACCAGGTTAATTTGTCCATTCAGGTAAAGAATAACCCTCCACCCTTTTATACTTCTCATTCTCAGGCTCCCACGCTGCTCTGTTCCTCTTTTGGAGCTGGGAATACAAACCAAGCCTAAGATCCTTATCAGAGCCATATCAGGTGGTATCAGGGCTTACATATGGTTAATGACTTCCTCCTCTCCCTACGTTATGTGGGTGCAGTGTGGTGCGGCAGCAGTAAACACAAAAAGGCCCGAGTGCAGTAACCTATGCACTGAAGAACTTGCAAAACAGTACAACAACCCGGTGGGGAACTCACCCCGCCAGGAACCTAAGTCAATACAGTAGAGAGCAGCAGTAGTAGGCCCAAACTGAAGACAGTGCTTGCCAAGGGGGGTGGAATGCGGTCTGCGCTGTCTAACCCAAAGGGAACTTGCTGAAGAGCAGACTTAGGCCCTGAGCTGTCCAAACTCCTCCGAAACCTGTCCCTACTCCTAGTGCTGTCCCTGACAGACTGGTATGCTCTCCCTACACCAGCCATTTTGCAAATGCGCCAAAACCTGGGGGCAGGGACTTAAAGACTGTCACCCAGGATGGCCCCATGGGTCACCTGGATGCAGCGTAGCCAACAGAAACACTGCTCACTGCTCCAGGAAACTGAGGGAACCATAGAGAAACCAAGTTTCCATAGACTTCCCCCTCCAGCTGCAGTACCGCTCCAGGCGAGCTCGACCAACAGTGGAGAAAATAAATTGCACCTGCCTACACCTATGTTTGTGCCTATAAATTGCTCAGACCCAACTGCTGCATCTTTGAAGAAGTAGAAGAGGTCACATGCTCCCCCCAACCTTGGAAGTATTTAGGAAGCAGTCTATTAGGGCAATGGGGGGGGGTGTGGGGGGGGGGGGGTGCAGCGAAGGCAAAGACCAGCCTGTGATGGGTCGTTCTTTCAAGAAAACCTGTTACCTTGCCCTATCTGGGGAAAAAGTCGAATTTACAGAATTTGCCTAAATGGGACTAAAGGAAACCATAGAATATTTTAATTGCGCAACATTCATCTGAAAGTAATTTTTGATGTGATTTTTTAAATTCATTAAAGTTTTCATACCGTACTGTATTTTGATTACTGCATTACATGCAGATATGTATATGATTTATCTACTGGTCACATGTATATCAGGGATGTATCTCTTGGCTGCTAAGGCCTGTAGCATGGTGGAGGTACAAGGTATCTAAGCTCAAAGCCAGCAGCTCTTTTCATGGCAGGGTTGCAAGAGGTTTATTATTTTGCTCTTCAGCATACAGAACTTTGAAAACCTCAGGAACATCAATAAACGTTACAGATTCAATGTAATTACAGCCACAGTCCAAATTTGTTTCAGATGTCATTAAGAATATTAAACAACAACTATGAGAATAGTTTTTTACGTCAACAGAGTGGTACTGTGGACCTTGCCTAGTAAGTTGCGTCGTGTCTTATGTACGATATTGGATTGGCAGAAAGAAGATGGACTTTAATAGCACCACAACTATATAACTGTTAAAACTCACATATTTTATTAACCATAGTACATAAAAAACAAAACAATGTTATAAAGGCATGCTTGTTTGCATAATATACCAATAAAAGCTGATACAACTAATAACCCTGATAGAAGTAAAGCCCCCCCCAGTTGGAATAATGGTAAATACTCTGTGGCCTACACACACACACACAAGAGGTTAGGGCAGCAACATTCAAGAGTAACAAGATTCCAGTTCAGGGTGCTGCTTAATATGTTTTGCGAAAAACACGCTTCTTCAGGAGCTTATTAAAATGTCTGGTATGTGCGTACAATGAAAAACAAAGGCAGGTGGAGAGTAGTGGCAAAGGTAAAACCATACCCTAGGTCCCATACAGGTGGACATGTGAGCACACATGGAATCCAACCAATGGCTCCTGCTAGTGGGCCTGAGAAACAGGTTCAATCTTAGTGGATAGGGTGGATAGGTTCCTGAAAGGTAGAATCCAGGGTTTCAACACCACTTAGGAAGGATAAACCAATGTATAGAGGTAGTAAATGAAATATGCCCAGCCTGCTCACATTTAGTTACTGTCCACTATGGGGTGTGAAAGAAGAAAATTTGTTGCCAAATTTCAGCTAAAAGTAGGGACTGGATGTCTGTTAGTATTAGGGTATGAAAAGATTGCCGCCACTGGTAAATCCTAGGGCCTGCTTGCGTGGTTTCTGCCCGGGTACTCCTATTAGGGTTATTAGTTGTACCAGCTTTTATTGATACATTATGCAAACAAGCATGCATTTTTTAACCTTGTTTTGTTTTTTTATGGACTATGGTTAATAAAATATGTGAATTTTAACAGTTATGTAGTTGTGGTGCCATTAAAGTCCATCTTCTTTTTGCCAATCCAATATCGTTAATCAACAACTGTATTTTGCAAAGGAATATCATTGTGATGGATGAGTTGGGTAGGCCACCACTCTACATAGCGGTTCGTAAATTTGGCTAATCTAACATTTTAAACAGTTTCTTGACACCTTTAATAGAAGACTATAAGGAAATGTAAAAACTAGGAACATTTTGAGGGACTTGATTACTTCAGAATTTTAGAGAGACAGCAAACCAATCATGCTTAGCCATGTTTGAACTTGCAAGGCATGCTGGGATTTGAGGTTCCCCAGGAATTAGCGTCTGTATCTTCCCAAGCCAAAATTCCAATGCATCCTAGGAATTTCATAGAAATGTTTGTGTTTGCTCAACAGCCATGCATAGGCCCTAGAAGAAATCTTGCTGCCTCTCATTCAGCTCACCTGAATCATTCCATGTGGATAATGAGTTGCATTATCCTGCTAATCTTTGCATTATCCAGATAAGTTTCACACATTATCCCAGCACAGTGTTTCCTGGCTTACCAGCCCTTCCCCCCTCCCAGCCAATCCCCTCTCTCAGACAAGCGAGAGGCTCCCAGCCACCGTCGCTGTGGAGACGACCTAGCGACGACCTTTTCTCCCGCCACAGCAACAGCAGAGGAAACATGGCTGCCATAGCAACCGGGAGGGAGGAGGTGGGCATAAGACAGGCTGGAGAAAAATTGGGAGAAGGAGGGAAGGAGTGATGGGGCGAAGGAGGAGAGGGGGAGGCTCTATCGCAGGTAGAGCTAAATATCCTGTAAAGTAGATGTATATCTAGGAAACGCAAGAATTTATGAATGGTAGCTTGAGTTTCCACATGTCCCTGCCTTGTGTCACCGTCCTGGCCTCTGTGTTATCTGGCTGCGATTCTTTATTTGGACTATTAGTTACATTTTCAGGACAAGCTTTCGAGGCCATGCTGCTTGGACCAAGAAGGAGGTACACCGAGAAAGCTTGTCCTGAAAATGTAACGGTTAGTACAAATTAAAGTGACATGAACAGAAATCAACTGTGATGTTCCAAGTGCACCAAAATGGTTACAATGACCTTAAAGTGGACGGTCGCCCACAAATAGCACTTCCTCTATTCTCCATCCTTCCTGCTTCCTCTTACACAATTGGAAACATTTTTTTTGAACGTGAAATACCTTTTTATGTTTGCATGGATGCACTTCCGGAATCCTCACCTAGGCAGTGTCCACCCTACCGCTTCCTCCTGGGATGTTTAGGTCACGTCCCAGGAGGCAAGGAGGCAGTATTTTTGTGTTTCAGCAGGCTCACACATGGATAAGCACAGAGCATCCCCCCCACACACCCCATGCATGTGCAGATCACTGCAGTTCTCTTGCTGGTCTATAGGTATTGCTGGAGAATCGCAGTGGCCTGCACATGTGTGGGGGAAGATTGCACATGTGCAGACATGCTACAGGTGTCTGCCAGGTCCCATAAGGCCCGATAGGGACCCACGACATGCCTGCACATGTGTAGGATTTCTTTTCAAGATGGCTGTACAGGAGCAGAGTAATGAAGAAAAATTTTGTCTGGAAGGAGGACAACGCTGGACTCCATGAACCGGTAAGTATGTTTCTTCAATTTAAAGTGGAGCTCCACCCAAAAGGGGAAGTTCTGTTTTAAGCTCCCCCTCTCCTCTTCACTTTATTTTGGAGGGGGAAGTGGGTACCTGGTTTTGACAGGTACCCACTCCCACTTCCGCTCGGATCGCCTAAGCTTGGTTTTTCCCGTGGATTTATCCTTGGCCTTGTTTGTACCTGTTGTTAGCCTTCCAATGCTTCTTACCCCGATAGCCAGCTATAGATGGGAGCAAGTGGCGTCTTTTTTGTATCACTGTCGTGTTTTTTGGTCAGGCAACGCACTGACACCTTTGCAGCCATTGTGCTATATGCTTGGTGTTCAGTGTGCCCCTGTACCTTTAAGAAGGGGTGGCTCCCCTTCAGTCCACCTGCTCTCACCTATCCATCAGAATGCATGTGCCTCCACTGTGGGGACACCTATAAATTAGTGTTAGGTACCACATATACTAGGGTGCCTTGATGAGGCTCTGTGGCTTACGCATGCATTTGCAAATGTGTTCAGACTAAACCCCTGCTTTTAACACATACTGTTAGACAGGTTATTTGTTTGTCTGTGGGCTGGTGGCAAGTTAAGCTTGGTTTTCCCCTTGGATTTATCCTTGGCCTTGTTTGTACAGGTCCCATAAGGCCCGATAGGGACCCACGACATGCCTGCATATGTGTAGGATTTTGTTTCAAGATGGCTGTACAGGAGCAGAGCAATGAAGAAAAACTTTGTCTGGAAGGAGGACAACGCTGGACTCCATGAACTGGTAATTATGTTTTTCAATTTAAAGTGGAGCTCCACCCAAAAGGGGAAGTTCTGTTTTAAGCCCCCCCCCCCCCTCCACCAAATAGCACTTTATTTTGGAGGGGGAAGTGGGTACCTGGTTTTGACAGGTACCAACTCCCACTTCCTCTCGGATCGCCTAGACAGTTCTCCTCTCCCCCTCACTCCCTGCAGTCTTCTAGGACATGTCAGAGGTCCCAGAAGACTGCGGTCTCATTCACAATGCGCAGCTCGCACGTGTGCAGTGGGCACCCGACTGTAAAACTGCAAGCTGTCAGAGCCGGGTGCCCACAGTTGAAATGCCGACGCCGCGGAGAGAAGACTGAGGGAAGGAACGTCTGGGGTGAACACATCGCTGGATCCTGGGACAGGTGAGTGTCTGTTTATTAAAAGTCAGCAGCTACACTTTTTGTAACTGCGCTTTTAATAAAACACAAAAATGACTGGAGCTTCGCTTTAAACATAGGAACAATTATCAAGGATTAGAAATCAAATTTTAGCTAGGTAAGGTCAAGTTCCTTTTTAAGCATGTGTCATCCTGAACAAGAGTTGTGCTGTACCCTGGCCAATATTTTCAGGCTTCACAATTGCATCTCTAGTGGTAATCTGGCACTGTACAAATTAAAGTAGAACTATAGGCAAATCTTTTTTTATTTTGAATAGAGTAATGCCTGGTACGAATGACGTGTGTTTTTTTTTTGTATGCTAATCCCAGATCGAACCTGCAGAGTTTACTAAAGTCACGAAAATTCTCGTACTACAGAATAAAAATTCGGAAGTGATGTAATGTGTTGTAGTGTATTTGTATTGCATTTTTGAAAGACAACTGTACTGGTTAAAACGAAATCGTACGATCTGGCATTGTACAAAAAAAAATGTTGTGCATGTCCAATCGGATAATATCGGAAGAACTGTCATGATCGGCTCTGGAAAGCTCTGTACTAACGATCTGATTATCGTACAGTCGCTCCGAAAGCGGTATTTTTCGTACGATTTTCTGATCGTGGGGCTTAAGGGAAGGTTCATTTTTTTCTCTGCCATTGTGTCCATTGGGGAGATTACCCTTCACTTCCTGTTTAACAGCTAAAACCGGAAGAGAGGGGTCATCAGAACTAGTGTCACCATTGGAAAATTTCCCCTCTATTACTTTTCCGGGGACACCCCAAAATTTGGGATTTTATTTTAATTTCACTTTCAATGATAATGGTAAACAGTTATAGGACAAATAAGAGTCAATCTTCCTAATACATACAACCTACTTGGTGTTCTAATCCCTCTCCACTCTTTTAGGAGGCTGGTTTTGGGAAGCACAAGCGATGTGGCCAAAATAGTCTAAAAAAAAAAAAAAAAATCTCCTATGCCTGATTGCTATGACTTGCAGTCGTTTACTTCTACCAACAGACATAGGACAATGACATGTAACCATGATAATCCACAACTAATCACATACATTGATCCAGTGTGTCCAATGACAGCTATATGCAGTCACCACAAGATTGACAAATGTGAAGGTCCTCGATTATCTGTAGAAAACGGTGATCATTTTTGGATTATATAAGTCACCTGACTTGGCCACTAGCCACATATACTTCTCATGCTTTTCACTATCACGGTTAAACATGGCTATATGAAGTCGCTGTAAGACCAACCATAGATGTGAATGGCCTTCTTCATCTTTGGAAAACAATGAAGAATTCATTTTATTTCAGTCACAGCTCCCTAGGCTTGGTCTTAATGAGTCAAAAATTTTTTTACTGCCTTACACGTCAACACAGAAAAGGAACTATCTTCTACGTGTACCACAATCTATTATAACTCAGGAAAAACGCTTCACCAGGTTGAGACAATCCATGAATTATTATTCCAACCATGATGCATAAAGCTTAATTCAACCACCAAATGACAGTTAAAAAGAAAGTTGTTCAATGTTTAAACAATCAGTACATTACGGTCCTTGCACAAGAGTGGTATGATCAGATCCATCTGTCCATTTTTCAGGCAGATATGATCAGAAGCTCAATGTAAGACTATGGGTAGGCATGTTTCTGTTTTTAATCTAAATGCCTCCATGTCTGACTAGGTCCAAAAAAAAAAAAACTGAAATATTTGTGTCCTTTTCCATTTTTCCAGTCCTAATCATGATGCATTCGATGTAAAAGATGTAAACGAATGCACCTCCATTTACATCCACATGCCCATAGATCTAAACTGGGTCAATTTGCCTCCAGGCACAAGCTGGAGGAAAAAAACTTCATGGACAGATGTCACAAAAGTGACCGCAGGGGATCTATTCATGGAGAATGGCCATCTAAAAAGGCTGTTTAAAGTGTATCTAAAGCCAAAAAAACTTTTAATTCGTTTTGGATAGAGTGGTGCAAGACTAGCAATGCTTTCATGTTTTTATAGAGGTGTCCCCCTGCTGGGGAGATTCACCCTTCCCATTTGTCATGGTGACTATTGTCACATGAGCTAAAAAGCCAAAGTTTTTAATTCTCACAGAAACAGAAAAAAAAAAAAAAGGAGGAAATATTTTGATGGGGACAAGTACTGCAGCAACAACTGTAAAATATCCCTCACATTGGACAAAATTCTTCTTGGTTCCTGCTGCTTTTCTCGGATGGGAAGTGAAGCGAAATGTTCCCAATGGGACACAGGCACCAAAATAGCACATAGAATATCTGCCAAGAGTTTTAACACTCTCCTACTCCACCAAATACTAGGGAAAAGTTTGGGTGTTAAGATATATGCCAAAAAAGATGCAAAATAAAGCAACAAAAATAACTTGTCTAAGCTTTACAGATGAACTCCACATATGGCAATTTGCAAACAGTTACATCGGCCCAACTTGGACCAACGCAAGTATAGATGTTCCATATCTGTGGGATCTCCATGGACGCTTGATACTAGCTTCTGGGTTCTGAACCAAACAGCTGCTCTGCTGCTTACTGGACACAAAGAGGATGGATGCTTAGAATGGGCACCACGCAGAGATCGCTTTCCATTTTTTCAATGAATGCAAAGTGTTCTCTGATTGGATGAGGTGGAGACACAGGACTCAAAAGTGAGACCACTGTAGTAGCAGTGCCTACCACAGCGATTTCCAGATTTCAGGAATCCCACATGTATGGAACATACTTATACTGGTCCAAGCTGGACCAATGTAACTATACAAAAATACCTTTCTTGTGAAAAAAAAAAAAAAAAAAAAAGTATACAAAAATACCTGGATCTCAGCGTTAAGTGGCTATGCACGGAAGATGTGACTTATTAACCAAGTGTTATTTTCCCTGAATAATTTTACCTACAAAATAAAATAAATTTTGCAGCATAGTGGAAGGATCCTGAGATCTATAAAGAATCTTTTAATATCACTCTAGGAGAGAGCAATGACGTGGAGGTCAACAGAAGGAACCAGTAAGAGCAGCAGGGGACCCAGGAGTTTGACACTTCCAGAAGTGTTGGTTTCCCAGCGAACTTTGAGGGATTGGTTTTTGCAACCAATCATCACGGAGCAGTGTGTATGACCCACCATTGATGACCTCCTTCCTACTTATGCTGGTAACAGGTCCCATTTTTACTGGCCAGGTGGGAACCTGCTAAACTTTAACAAGTATGCAGATCTGGGAAGTCAAAATTCCTCATCTACCTACTTTTGTTAGTCTTCTATGGACATAAAATTGCTGCACACACAGAATGGATCACTCATCTCATGGCTGCCTATACCTTTACCATGTAGCAGCAGGATGAGACACTGATCACCGCAATATACCCAAGTACTTTTTAGCAACTGGAAACAAAATTGCACTAAATAAAATAATTAAAAAGCTAATGCCTTTAGACCAACCGTTCTAAAACTTTTAACTCCCAAGGAACCCTTGAAATCATTTTAACGTCTGGGCAAACTCTTGCCAAACCAGTAATCATGGGTCAATGGGAAAAAAATGCTGCTTACATTTGTGGCTAGTGGGAAAATCCCCCCCCCCCCCAAGGTTGTACAGTGGAGGTCATAATGCACCCCTTACAGACAACTAAAATGATTACTGGTAGGAGGTCAGTCAACCAAAGATCAAGGAACCTCTGAAGGAACACTAGGGTTCCACAAAACTCTGGTTGAGAATGGCTGCTTTAGACCCTTGGTGGGCCACATGTTGCCGCTATGACTCAGTATGTGGTCCAGTCCAACAATCAGAATGCAGGGTTTTAGCTCTTGAACCAGCATTAGGTGGTCCAGCCCTAAGCCTAGATGCTCCCAGGCTCCTGCTCCATAGGAGTACAGAACGAGTGCGTAATCCTCTACTGTAACAGTGAGTTAGGCTGTCAATCAAAATGAATGGCACCGCAACACATGCATAGCAGTGCACAGGTTCCTATGCCTTGCAGCAATGCACGTTAGGATGTACATTTTACCATGCTTGAATGCAACACAAATTTATGAAAACAAAACTATTATGCGGCCCTATGGACATGTCAGGGGGCCGCATTTGAGGCCCCCTATATTCACCAACTTGACCACCACTGCCTTTGCACTCAAATCTCTCTAAACACAATGTATAAAACAACGCAAGTCACAAAGGGGTTAAACAACCCTGCATGGTTTACGCTCTTAAGCAAGCTAACTATGAAAGGCCAGAGCATTCAGGAGGAATAAAGAGGTTCATGTTTATTAATCAGGGTTACGGACGGTAGACCCTTCCCGAACGCCTGTCTGACAGCTGCCGTGCGGGCCCACAATTAGACATTACACGGCAGCTGTCTGAACACTGCATCTGTAGTGAAGTAGGTGCTATTTACACAAGCTCCTTATCCCTTCATTACAATATGAACAGGCCGGATGCTCTGAGATGGAGCAGCGACTATTTGGAGATTTTTTTTTTTTTTTCCAGTGCCTGGAGACAGAATCATTCTTATTGCCCATAGCAATCAGACTTAATTTTTTATAATGCACTACATATTAGACTAAATGGAAGCATGGGATTGGTTTTCTATGGACCATGAGAGCATATCACAAACTATAAAGGCCCAAAAAGCCAATGACATTGAATGTATTCACAGTATCATAAACTGTGAATTATTGTTCCCCTTCAACAAGGCCATATGGTTAAATACACTGTTGAAATAAATAGATGTAAATGGTCTTCCCAGTCAAAACTCCACAAGCCTTGTCACCTAGGACTCCCTGCCGGTTCCTAGATCTCCCTGATCTCCAGTGCAGTTAAGGGTTACAGTCATTACAATGGTCATTTCTGTAGTGGGCATTATTTTAAAATGCACTTCTTTGCTAGTAGTAACAAGTATCATTACATATACACATACAATATATCAGAAGGTACATCCTTAAGGATGAATGGATTTGCAAACATTTGTACATAAAAATGCCTTTTTGCAAATTGGGCGCTTACCCGGCTGTCGCCACTGCTGCTAGGGGCCCTTATCCGGCTGCCACGCCTCTGCTAGGGGCCCTTATCCGGCTGCCACCGCCACTGCTAGGGGCCCTTATCTGGCTGCCGTCGCCGCTGCTAGGGGCCCTTACCCGGCTGCTGCCGCCGCTGCTGCTAGGGGCCCTTACCCGGCTGCCGCTGCTGCTGCTAGGGGCCCTTACCCGGCTGCCGCTACTGCTGCTAGGGGCCCTTACCCGGCTGCCGCTACTGCTGCTAGGGGCCCTTATCCGGCTGCCGCTACTGCTGCTAGGGGCCCTTACCCGGCTGCCACTACTGCTGCTAGGGGCCCTTATCTGGCTGCCGCCACCGCTGCTAGGGGCCCTTACCCGGGTGCTGCCACCGCTGCTGCTAGGGGCACTTGCCCGGCGGCCGCTGCTGCTAGGGGCACTTGCCCGGCGGCCGCCGCTGCCAAGGGCCCTTACCCAGCTGCCGCCGCTGCCAAGGGCCCTTGCCCAGTGGCCGCCGCTGCCAAGAGCCCTTACCCAGCGGCCGCCGCTGCTAGGGGCCCTTATCCAGCTGTCACTGCTGCTAAGGGCCCTTACTCGGCTGCCTGTACTGGTGAGGGTGCTTACTACACATGGTTGCAGGTCCTTTTGAATGCAATGAATAAACTGGAAGTCTTAAATATCACTGGGGCCGGTGTTCTATCGAATAGTGCCCTCGGACAAAAAGTGCCTGCGCATGCGCAGTACGGAAGGGCACTCCAGCCGATTTCCCGATCAGCTGGTGTGAGGTCACCATAGCACATGCGCACACCGTAGGAGGCATTTTTTCCAAGGGAGATAGCATTTCACGGGCAGAATTGAAAGCCATGCAAACAGTGAAGGGGGACCGTATTTGTCAGATTGTGGCTCGCTGTTGCAGGGCGGGTTTACAGTGTGCTCAAGGTCGGCTTTTGTCTGTGTTGCAGGGTGGGTTTGGTGTGTTGAACTGCAGGTTTTGTCTGTGTCTAATGGCGGCTTGCAACACAGCCACAACCCGCCCTGCAACAGCGAGGCACAGTCTGACAAATACGGTCTCCCTCCACTGTGTGCATAGCTTTCCATTCTGCCCATGAAATGGCATCTCCCATCGAAAAATGCCTCCTACGATGTGTGCATGCGCTATGGTGACGTCACGCCAGCTGATCGGGAAATCAGCTGGAGTGCCCTTCCGTACTGCACATGCACTTTTAGACTGAGGGCACTGTTCGATAGAACACTGGTACTGTTTTCTCTTCATATTTAGCACTTCTACCTGGCAGCACTGGAGTCCTCGGTTCGAATCCCAACCACGGCACTCTCTGCCTGGAGTTTGCATGTTCTCCCTCTGTCTATGTGGGTATCCTTCAGGTACTCTGGTTTCCTCCCACACTCCAAAGACATGGTAGGTTAATTGACTCCTTTCTAAATTGGTCCTTGTATGTGTGTGTATGAATGTGAGTTAGGGATCTTAGAGTGTAAGCTCCTTGAGGGCAGGGACTGGTGTGAATGAAAAAAAAATATGTGTAAAATGATGGTGCTATATAAAGTACCTGTAATAAAATAAAAATATTCACACCTCACCCTACTAAACACACCCATGCGTCGTGATGTCTGTGTGTGAAGGTATGCGTTTTATAGATGGCGCATTATCTTAGAAATACAGAATGGACACATAAAAAGATCATTCATAAAACAGGGAAAAATAACTCTCCTTTAACCAATTGTTTTTTCTCCACAAATAGTTCTCACAACAGAGTTACACGTTAAGAGGATAGAGGTTTTTTTTTTGTTTTTTTTTTTGTAGACGGATTAGCAAAATCGCACATTCCATGCTGCCTGTGGCAAGCTGAAGGTCTTTAATGAAGAAATACTGACTGCTCACACTGACGAAAACTAGACAATGTGAAGTAGCGCGATTTCACAGCCGCGCTTGTGTGAACCAGGGCTTACAGTTCTTCTGCGGCCAAAAAACCCCACAAAAACTGTCACACGACACTAAAAAATAGGTATCGGTAATTGGTATTGGCGAGTACTTTAGAAAGAGTATCAGTACTCTTACCTGGTCTTAAAAAACTGGCATCGGTGCATTCCTACTGGGCGCTTTATTGAGCAGGGTATCATTCAGAACAACAGAGAAATAACGTCAGTAATACAAAGCAAAAATTCCAAATAAATTCGAACCATTGATAAAATGTCAAAACGAATATAAATTCAGTCTGCACCTTTCTCATCACAATCCCATTTAAATCAGGGCCACCACCAGATCCCCTCTTACATCAGGGTTCCCCACCAGTCACTTTTACATCAGAGTCCCCATAAGAGCCCCTCTTACATTAGAGTTTTAGGTTACGATCAAGCGTATTCTGCGTGAAACGCGTTAACCATTCTGCTGTCTTTCTGTATCGCGGGTTTGTGATGTCCTCCTTTGCAGATTTTATCCAATAAAGCTCATATTTTTTCTGAAGATTAGAGTGTGGTCAGTCTTCCTTTGATATCCCCTCGTTACGCCCAGGTGTCGGACTGAAACGGAATGCTGTTTCAGAAAAGAGGATTGCATTATAGGTTTCCCTTCTAACATTAAAGTCCCCATCAGCGTTCCCTCTTACATCAGATTCCTCCTTATGTCAGAGTCCAGATCAGATTCCCCCTTTACATCAAGCTTGTCTTATCAGAGTCCAAATCAGACTCCCACCTTACATCAGGGTCCACAAGAGAGTCCCCCTTACACCAAGATACCCATTAGAATTGAGACTGTGCACATCAGTTTCAAGCAGGATAAAATCTTGTAGTGGCCTACATGTGGCCCACAGTCCATAGTATGGAGACCCCTGCCCTAGACAAAACTTAGCATTGAACCCTTTTGAAGCACAGGAAGAGCCTGTCCCACTACAAGGGTGACTTTGATATTTACCCAGTTTAGCTTTTTGAAAGGAAAACTCTCATAGGCTCCCCACAGTTCAGTGGGTACCCTCTGGTGCCTAGACTTACCTCTCCTTCCTGTCATTCTGATTGCCATTGGTCACCCAACCATACACAGCTTGGTGCCTAGGTGGCCAACTGGTGTCATATGGGGGACATGAACAGCAGAATGCAAGAATTTACCTGCAAGGAAAGGCAGCTTAGTGAAGATCTTTAAGGAGTATCCAGCACTGATCAGATCAATGGCAGTAAGTATGGGATGCCCTCTATGCAGCGGGGAGGTTGGGGGTATAAGCATTTGGGGGCTTTGCTTCAGATAAGTAGAGTATAAACATGCTGCCATAAACTAAACAAGTTTAATATTTTAGATATTCTTTTTTGCAAGCAACGTCAAGCCAAATCCTGGTGCCATACATTAGACAGATTGTTCATGGTAAACCTTTAACTCATTACCACGGCGGTAGATACTCGTAGCCGATGGCGTGAGTATCCGGCTACCTAATAAAGGTTTTGTTTGTATGTTCAGGGGGCTGTCCAGTGCTTAACGAGAACTGATTAACGATCCTCCTTGTTTACACTCCCTGATGAAGCAGATTCATAACAGATAATTATACTGCCCCCCTTCCTCACAGCCCTGTCACAATTATGTAATTAACACCGAGATATTAATGGGGAAGCTGGGCAGCGGTGTGTCGCGGATGTCTTCATGAACTCACACACGCATCCACATGGCAGGGGCACAGCTGCGTGCATGGAAATAAAACACGCGCTAACTGGCAGTCCGGATAATCCTGCCATTTCAGTCTGCTCGTTTCACAACTGCTGCCCTGCTCGAAAAAGGGGAACATAATGAGGCTCATTTATAAAAAAAAACCCAAATTATATTCTGGGCTTTATTGTATATAGGGAGGGGGATAATTGGACAGGAAGGCAGCTGTGCAATGGCAAAATGTTTCCCACAATACAGTCTTCAACCTTCGGTTAAAGGCAGGAGTTAAGCTGGATGAAGACCCAAGGCGACAGTCATGCCATTCAGGCATTTACTGAGGACTCAACGATAATCTTTGGTCTACAACAGCACAGAAACCACACCAGCCCCTCTACCTGTCTGATCTTTGGGGGAAAAGATTGATAAAACAGGTTTTGGATTCTTGTTCGTTCGTTATTCTCTCTTTTAAGACAAGCCAGCACTGCTGTAAGAATGTTCTCCTTCCACAAAGCGAAGGTCCTAGAGCTTACATAGGGGTGGAAGACAAGGTCTGGATATGCAGGTCATTGAAGGACCCCAACCACACTTCTCTTCTTTGGTTCTGTGTAGTTACCAACCCATAAGTACAGGGCACAGGCAGGAGATGACCAACACAATAGGTCTTCAGGTCACGTACCTTTAAAGAATATTTAACCCGAGAGAACATGGAGTACCATCTCTGCCCCAAGCTACATCACTAACCTCGCCTCAAGATATCACCTACGCTGTCCTCTTCATGTCTTCCAAGACCTCCTGCTCTCTAGCCCCCCTCATCATCTACTCCCATGCTCATCTCCAGGACCACTCCTTTCCTCTGGAACTCCATACTCCAATCTGTTCAGTTATCACCCACTCTATCTGCCTTTAGCCAATCCATGAAAACTCATTTCTTCAGGGAAGCCTAAATCTGCCACTACCTAAAACTAAACTTTTACTTTCTCCATTAACCCCCCCCACACACACAGTTATTACCTTTTGTATCACTTGACCATCCCTCTACATTGTAGCTCTCATATAGAGGGCCACCCTGACCCTTTTGTTTTCACTTGTCAGAAGAGGGGCAGCAGATACTATATTTGTTACTGCACAGGTTGACATTAAGGCCGAACCTGAACTCAAAGAAGAACAGCCTTCAGTGTGTGTTGCTCCCCTTGTGAAAGCAGTGGTCTCTCTGCAGAGTTTCACCACTCACGAAGTAATGCTCCCTGCTGATTGGAAAGCTATAGCACCGACTCAGCAGGGGGCGACCTCTGCACAGAGGCTGTGGCTGCTTTCCAAAGAAAATATTTTGGTATGATGCACCTGGACTATATTTAGCTAATTTAAAGCTGAGCTTTGGGACTTTAAAAAAAAAAAAAAAAAAACCCTTGCAATGAGGCCCCCACACAGCAAGAGTTAATTGCTCGTTAAGTCTAGGGGTGGGGGAATAAGCTGTAATACCTGCTTTATTCCTCTTTCCTTGGGTAGCTGTGCTCTCCTCTTTTTTTACCACACTCCAGGTTGTGGGTGGGCCTTTGCCACTCTCAGGTACAATGCAGGATTATTGGTGCTGCTTTGAATGCAATGAGGTCACAGTGTGACTGCTGGCCAAAGCGCTTCAGAGAAGAGGTTTGGGAGGACTGGTCGAGGAATAGAGCAAATATTACAACTTCTTACTCTACTGTTACACTTAAGCATTTAAGTCTTTTGGGGGGGGGGGGGGGGGGGGGGTCACGTGAAATGTTACTAAACCCAGGATCCTGCATTCACTATATCCGGTCTCCCACAGTACACAGAACATGGAAATGCAATAGTCTTTAGTAAATTTACTGCTAAATACCCTCTCTCATCGGCAGGATATAGCAGTCTTGCGACTTCTATCAGTGTCTGGGTAAAGCTTGTAAGAGGAGTTTCCATTCTCCCCTGACTGTCCTATGATGCTGCATGACCCCTGACCCTCTGTCTGGACAGTGGTAATTAGCTGATCACATGCACTCTCCCAAGAAAAAATAAATAAAAATCTAGCAATACACACCAAACTTGGCATGTGCAGAGTGCCCCCACAGCTCTGTTCTATCAGCAGATGGATTGGGGACAGTGGAAGAAGGGGAGGACCCGGTCAAACAGCCTTTTTACACAATGCAGAGGATTAACCCCTTAGGTTCCACAGTGAGTATAACAGGCATGCTTTACTGCATTTACAGACTGATTTTACGGTTGTGGGTTTAGTAACACTTTAAAGGGTATTTCTGCGAAAAAAATCCCAGGGTTCAGCGTTAAAATCTGAAAGTTCAGTTTGCTTTAATTCTGCAATTCCAATGGGGCATGTGACCGCTACAGGAGGTGCTCAAGCTGGTTGCATCACACAAAGGTCTCAAAACATGACACAAATTCCTGTATGGGTAGCATGGTGGCTTAGTGGTTGTCACTTGTGCCTTGCAGTACTGGGGTCCCTTGGTTTGCATCCCAACCAAGACACTACCTGCATGGAGTTTGCATGTTCTCCCTGTCCTTGGTTTCCTCCAAAGACATACTGTATATGTGTGCATGTGGGATAGGTGCTCTAGACTTTAGCTCTAGCTACTAGTGGACAAGGACTGATGTGAATGTACAATCTGTAAATTGTTGGCAATATATAAATATCTGTAGTAAAATGTTAAAAAAATGAGGTGCAAAATATACTAAGAAAACTTTACTTTGGTTGTTATACCCGATTCACTTCTCTAATACATTTTTAAAAAAATCTACATTTTATGTCTCCTTAGACCTGTAAGAGGCTGGCATTCGAGGCCCAGCCTGGGGGGAGATGACCAAGGAACGCTTCCTGACAAAACCCGACACACAGAGACAAAGCGTGCCAAAGACCCCGGCCCCTCGCAATCTTTTCTCCAGGCTGTAGCACATCTGAGACGCACAGTACATAAAGTAAGAGCCATACAGTGATGTCTGATCACTCACACGTGCAAGATTAATCGCTCGCTAATAATCGGGCCGCTTGCATCAATTTGATTGATAGGAGGAGAGCTGAACCGGCAATTTTTAATTGCTCAGTGCTACCAATTAATTGCACCGCCTGAACCTGAAGCGGTTAATCATTTCCACCGACCATGATATGCAATTAATTAGATGACATTTTCCATAAACATATTTTTTTTTATTTTTAGGAAACTTTTACCCGAGTGGCGCATTTGGGTGTGTGCAAAGTCAAAATACACTATATTGTCAAAAGTATTGGGACGCCTGCCTTTACACACACACACGAGCTTTATTGCCATCCCAGTCTTAGTCCGGAGGGTTCAATATTGAGTTGGCCCACCCTTTGCTGATAGAACAGCTTCAACTCTCCTGGGAAGGCTGTCCACAAGGTTTGGGAGTGTGTCTATGGAAATTCTTGACCATCCTTCCAGAAGCGCATTTGTGAGGTCAGGCACTGATTTTGGACGAGAAGGCCTGGCTTGCAGTCTCCGCTCTGATTCATCCCAAAGGTGTGCAGCCATCAGAGGGGCATGGAGCGGGGCTCCCTGTCCCCGGGCCACTCTGATGTCCTGTACAAAAGGCCGCGCCACTTCTGCCAGGAAACTGTTAGAGAGATCAGGCAGCCAGATGACACAGAGCGGGGACCTCCTGCTGAGACCCGGCTTGTATATTAATAGCTGGCCAATGTCAAAGTCCCGCCTCCTGGACCAGTGTGCTGTCTATTAGAGTAGCCGGTCTAGGAGGCGGGACTTAATTTGACAGCGTTGGCTATTCATATACAAGCCGCATCTCAGTGGGAGATCCCCTCTCTGGGTCATCCGGCCGGCAGATCCTCCCGATTCCTCCCTGATGCATTGCTGGGCACTGATCAGGCTGCACTGATGGATAGGCTGCACTGATGGGCGCCGATGAGACTGCACTGATTGGCACTAATAGACTGCACTGATGGGCACTGATATGCTTTATTTTACTATTGGTAGAGGAGTTGTTAATATTTATTTTTGGAACTTAATTTTGCATAAAACATTTAACAGTGTCATTTCATGAGATAATTTATGAGGGCGTGTTTAGGGGCGGACTTAGGGACGGGGCAGGATAGGAGTTAAAAACTTATTAGAAATTGCTAATCAGACAATGGCAGCTTGATCCTTCTATTAAGCTTTTGCATCAGGTTTCTCAAACCTTTGCATGCCTGCGCTTTATATGACTAAGCCCCTCTCTTCTGCATGACATTGTCGGAAAGGGGCGGAGCATAGGTAACCTTAAAATGATGCCACCCCCCCCCCCCGAAAAAAGTTCTGCGGACACCCATGTATGCAGCCATTCTGGGCTGTACTCATGCTCAAGTTGATATCATTAGCAGTAATCAGCATGGATTCATGAAGAATCGTTCTTGCTAAACCAATCTATTAACCTTCTATGAGGAGGTGAGTTGCCATCTAGATAAAGGAAGGCCCGTAGACGTGGTGTATCTGGATTTTGCAAAAGCATTTGACACAGTTCCCCATAAACGTTTACTGTACAAAATAAGGTGCGTTGGCATGGACCATAGGGTGAGTACCTGGATTGAAAACTGGCTACAAGGGCGAGTTCAGAGGGTGGTGATAAATGGGGAGTACTCAGAATGGTCAGGGGTGGGTAGTGGGGTTCCCCAGGGTTCTGTGCTGGGACCAATCCTATTTAATTTGTTCATAAACGACCTGGAGGATGGGATAAACAGTTCAATCTCTGTATTTGCAGACGATACTAAGCTAAGCAGGGCAATAACTTCTCCGCAGGATGTGGAAACATTGCAAAAAGACCTGAACAAATTAATGGGGTGGGCGACTACATGGCAAATGAGGTTCAATGTAGAAAAATGTAAAATAATGCATTTGGGTGGCAAAAATATGAATGCAATCTATACACTGGGGGGAGAACCTCTGGGGGAATCTAGGATGGAAAAGGACTTGGGGGTCCTAGTGGATGATAGGCTCAGCAATGGCATGCAATGCCAAGCTGCTGCTAATAAAGCAAACAGAATATTGGCATGCATTAAAAGGGGGATCAACTGCAGAGATAAAACGATAATTCTCCCGCTCTACAAGACTCTGGTCCGCCCGCACCTGGAGTATGCTGTCCAGTTCTGGGCACCAGTCCTCAGGAGGGACATACTGGAAATGGAGCGAGTACAAAGAAGGGCAACAAAGCTAATAAAGGGTCTGAAGGATCTTAGTTATGAGGAAAGGTTGCGAGCACTGAACTTATTCTCTCTGGAGAAGAGACGCTTGAGAGGGGATATGATTTCAATTTACAAATACTGTACTGGTGACCCCACAATAGGGATAAAACTTTTTCGCAGAAGAGAGTTTAATAAGACTCGTGGCCACTCATTACAATTAGAAGAAAAGAGGTTTAACCTTAAACTACGTAGAGGGTTCTTTACTGTAAGAGCGGCAAGGATGTGGAATTCCCTTCCACAGGCGGTGGTCTCAGCGGGGAGCATTGATAGCTTCAAGAAACTATTAGATAATCACCTGAATGACCGCAATATACAGGGATATGTAATGTAATACTGACACATAATCACACACATAGGTTGGACTTGATGGACTTGTGTCTTTTTTCAACCTCACCTACTATGTAACTATGTAAGTTCAACAGCATAGAGGGTTAAAGCAGACGGTGAGGGGGCAACATATCGCCCCCTTACTGCCTGTCAAATGCCCTATCTCAGTGGCTATGTTGGCCGCACGTGTCAATGAGCAATATTCGGTCCACACCAACCACATTCGAGTCATCTGGAATCGCAAATAAGACTGCAAACAATTGTTAGAAATAAAGCGATCTACCACCCATGAGTTTGATCAACCACCAGCATTCTGTCGATTGTGAAGTCAAAACTGAGCAATACATTGCAAGCTTCAATGTGATTTATTGTAAGATTAAAATGCATGAAAGTATGCAAAAAAGTATGAAAATGTCATTGAAAACCATCTGATGTTTATGTTTGATTGGGAGAAATTGTGATCCCTTCTCCTTACAGTCGATCAAAACCAGTTTCTTTGGGTCTATGCGATTTTGGCCAGAAATTAGAATGGAAGCTTCGATCGCTACAAAGAGAGGGGTTCTCTTTGTAGGATGACGGACTGGGGATGCTTTGTGTTTTTTTGTTTTTTTTTGCAGACCATAAAAAATAAATAAAAATAATACACAACAGTCTTGAGATACACCAGAGTAGAGTAACAGAAAAAAAGAGAAAAAAAAGACAACGCAAGGAGAACACGGCGGTGAAAGAGCGGGCAGCAAATGAAGCAGCAATGGCTGATGGGAAGGGAGAGCACACCAGATTATGTGAGTGTGTGTGCAGTGTCAGACATTTGATCCGCTGCTGCCCTCCCCCCCTCCATTACCAGCCTCACAGCAGGGGGGGGTGAGGGGACTACCATTAAATAAAAGGAGAAGAAGAAGGAGAAGGAGGAGGAGGGGAACCATCCTACATTGTTATACAAATTAATGGACGCCCTCATCTCCACTGTATACATATGTAAACACTCCGCTGCTGTTTGCTGTGGAACATGTAAGCCTTTTACTAGGCCTAAGAGAGATCAAAGGCAATCCTCGAAAATTCAAGCTCATACTGCTATATGGTGTAAGAAAATAATCAGTTTTGAGGTAGACGGGCATGTGAAAAGAGCAGAAACCAAGAGCGACCAGTTTCTCAATGAAGGAACACAAAATGGGTTACGAGTCGGTAGTCGGTCACCCGGTTGTAGACAATTCCAACTCCACAAAGCAACCATTTACTTTTGATTGCTGCATAGCGCCTACTAACTATTGCTTCTCTGCCTTTTGGCTAAGATCAGGTGTAGCATGTGTCCGTTGCTGGTTAGTATCCCTCCTGATGTAAGTAGGTACGAAACAGTGGAAAGGACCCTTTTCCTCCCAGGTTGAATCTGGCCTGTGTCCCGCAGGCTTGTCCCCGGTTGATAGCAGGGCTCTCCCTATGTTCTAATGCCTTCCTGGTAGGGATGGGGCTGCGCTGGCCTAGCCGAGGGCTGGGCTGTGAAAGAAGCCTATGGTGTATGTGCCTCTGTAGTGGCAGTCCAAGGGTTCTGTAATTCTCATCGTGGGGGAGATCACCTTACATGCCTTTTCGCACCTGCGCCTAGGGCCGGGCTTTTGGCTAGGACCAGAGAGATTTCTAATTCCCGGCTAGAAAGCCCACCATGGTTTCACACTATGGCACGCAAGCACTTATCCTCTTCCCCAATCCCTTTTGTTTAGTGTGTCTGTCACTTGCATTTTTTTGCACATCTTTGACCGCTTTTTTATCACTTTTTTAGTAGGGTGCAGGTCCTCGGCCTGCCTTGAAAGTCTTAAGGGGGGGAAGGCATGTGGCCTTTTGGTCAGGTTCCCTCCCATGGGGTCTCACTTTGGAGGTGCACTAACCAGTACTTGGGTTGGCCTGCTTTGGCACCTCCTGAAGAAAGTGGTCTGCCTGGTTGGTTTGGGCTGGTTAGACGAGGGAGTACCCCAGTCCCTGTCAGAAGCCTTGTGCCTCAGGGGATCAGGGCTAGGGTCCTTTATGGTCAGACGATGGCCAAGTGTACACCATGCACACTTTTTTTTTTTTTTTTTTAAGTAACGGGTGTTTTATTACATGTGTTTCACTACACCGTGGGACTTTAATAATAAAAAAAATAAAAACAAAAATAATAATAATAGCGCCTACTAACAGGCCTGTCTCCGGTTGACGGCAAGTCTCTTCCTAAGTTGTAATGCCTTCCTAATTTGAATGGGGCTGCACTTGTCTGGCCTGGGGCTGGGGAGCGCAAGGAGCTCTCGGTGATGTGCCCCCTGGGGGTGGCGTCCCAGGGGTGTCGAACACTTTTGGGCTGCACCACACCATTGTTGTTGCACTGGCACGAGGACAAGTCACCTATGCTTTTCTTGCACTACGTCTTCGGATGTGGCCTTTTGGCTAGCAGGGAAATTTCTATACAGATCGAAAGGCCTGCTGTGTACTGCACGGCACTTTTTATGTTTGTTTTGTCACTATTTATTCACAGGCATTAGCACTACAAGTGTGTTGTGCAGGTCATTGGGGGGCCCACCTTGATGTCAGAGGGAGGTTCTGTGGCCTTCGGGTCTTTTGCCTCTCCCCAATCCAGGGGGTCCCTCTTTGGGAGAGCTCCTCGCCAAGTACTTGGTGGAACAGCTTTGGTTGGTCCCTAAGGAGTGGGGTCCACCTGGCTTCAGCCTAGGTAGACCATGGCGTACCTTGCCTCTGTCAGGAGGGAGGTTTAGAGGCCCTTTCTCTTTGGAGGATTGGCCATTCTGTACCATCTGTGCACTTGTGTGTGCTGTGATTTTGCAGTTTACTTTTTTTTTTTTCACAAAGGTTCGACAAAGCACTCCACTGAGGAGCTTCAAAACAAAAAAAAAAAAATACAAAAAATAGTGCATACTAATGTATCAATAACTCCCGGTGGAGCTGCTGGTTTAAGCGGACTTGTTACCTTCACTCTCGACACCCCTGTTTCACTGGCACCAGGTCCAGGGTTCTGTTGAGTTTACCTCTGGATGATATAAGCACCAACACTTGAGTACGTTTTCAATGCTTTATTGAACCAAGTAACGAAGGAAGTAGCAGGAAAGAGGCAGGAGGGAAGCTGCAGGGAAACTTTAGGATTCTTGAGAACGTCCTTTAAAGTTGAATATTGTAATCGGATGCAATCCCCTTGTGGGACACAATCTTTGCTCGCCTGGATAGGCCTCTCTCACTAGCCTAGCAGCCAGTACGTAGCACGAACAAAAGTCTCTGCCACAGACTTGCTTGAAACAATCCCGTACGATCCTCTACCACAGGATGTATTAATTTTTGCAGTGAATGTCAGACACAGTACTTGGACCTCTAAGCCAACCCGGCAATACTATGCTGTAGAACTACTTTAGGATACGTTCTCCAATCGAGTCACCAGGCCCCTCTCCAGACCAGCACTCTGCATGATCCTTCCATGACGGGTCCTCCCCTGGGATCTTCTCGGTTGTCCAGCTTCTTCACTCTGGATAGACAGCTCAGGACCATTCCTCGGCTGCTGTGGTAAGCCCCAGATATGCTTCTGGGCCCACCCACACTCCGCAGTGGTGCGGGCCTCTGGAAAGGAGGATTACGAGGTAGCACTCTAAGGCATACCTGTCGGCCAGGAGGGCCAGCAGGTGGCTGTAAAAACGAACCCCAAAACATGGCGTCTGTCCCATAAATACCCTCTCCCAGAATGCAACTCGGAGGACCACCTCCACTGAGTTGTCCCTGGGACAGAGAAGCATCCATACGCTTCGACACACTGCCCTTCCAACACCAGTCAATGGTAACATCGACACCCACCGGCTCAGTGTAGAACCACATGCAACGTCAGCCAAGCTGGAAAAGAGGCAAATATAACTTCCCTAACAAGCAATTCACAAAATTTACCTATCAGATGGTAGATCATAAATCTACCAGCGCTACACTAATAAACCATGCACACAAACCCAGCACCAGGAAATAACAGATCAATCAGCAGCCATGTAAATGGTTTGACTCAACTGTTGTTCAATTGTATTGTCCACCATGTTACTCCTAAACTTGGTAGCTGAGGATGGCCAACAAGTGAATGGGAGGAGGGTATGTGGGCAGACAGCTTTGGTACCAATTTTAGGGTAAGCTATTGGACTCAATTGTCCAATCACTATCCCCCTCAGCTGAGATCTGTCAGCGGGAGGAGTTATTTGCTGTCCACAGTCGTGAGATTGTTTCCTGGTTCCGCCAACTGGGGCTTTTGGTTTTAAGTGTGGGGCATCAAGAGCTAAAGGCTAAAGAGCAAAGTTCCCTGACCTTAAACTGGCCATGCATGGCTCGAAACATGGGATATGAGGGTGTGCATCTAGCCAATGGAGGAGGGCACGTGGGCAGCTCTGGTACCTATTATTTTACAGAAAACTATTGGTCTTTATTGTCTTAATACTATCTCATCAGTTGAGATCTGTCAGCTGGAGAGGCTTTCTTCTGCCCACAGACATGAGATTTTTCCTGGTCCAACCAACTTTGGCTTTGGTTTTAAGAGCTTGACGTCTTGAACTGAAGGTTAAAGAGCAGTTTCCTGACCTTAAACTGGCCATATACATGTGGGCAAACAGCTCCTGCACCAATTTTTTTTATACAAACCCATTGGTCTCTCAGCTGCAGATGTCGTTTTCGGCTGTCCACAGACATGACATTGTCTCCTGGTCCAGCCAATGGAACGCTGGTTTTAAGTGTGGGGCTTGTGGTACTCAACACAAGTCTAAAGAGAAAGTTCCTTGACCTTAATCTGGCCCTGGATAGCTCAAATGTCTGCGGCCAAAAATTGAGCCATGGGTGGCCATACATGAACCACCTGGCTTGTCAAAAGTCCGGGTGGGAAAAATTAGCCAGTTACTGCATCCTTCAATACCTGTTGCTATTCCTCTATTCACGTGGTTTAAGGGGGATTCAACTGATTCTCTCTCTTTTACCCCATTGGCTAAAATCAGGTTGTGTATGCTTAGCCTTAATCTGGACGTACACAGAGCTAATTTCCCCTGAGTATCAAGCCATGGGTGGCCATGTTGCCACCCTTCTGTCTGACATTCTTTGATCTGAAAATCGAAGAAGCAGGAAGAAAATTTCTGGCTGAACAGCGGCTGCATCCAAACGGATGCAGCCATTGTTTGTGTAACTAGACAGCTGCTAGTGTTGGCTTGTCAGAATGCAATAGCCAGCATGGGAGATGTGTCCATCCAAGCTGTTTAGAGTGGATGGGAGAACCAACTCTTGTTGGACACACAGGCTGAATGAGAGAGATATCTAGCCGTGTATGGCTAGCCTTAGGGTCACCATACACATTCAAATCTGACCATACAACCTTTGCATAGTCAAATTTAGATTTAATAACATTATGTACGAAGAGGACCTCTCTATTCTAGCCAATCAATTTGTATCCAATCAGGAAAGCCCTTATACGCTCCCTTAACTGTACCCTTGACACTTAATCTAACCCCTAAAACAGTGGTCCCCAAACTGTGACCCACAGGCTGGATGTGGCTCTTTGCTTGCTTTTATCTGGTCCTTGGGGCACCATTCCTTCCACAGACACCACCGATGGGGCATCATTCCTACCTTGATTACCAACAATGGGGCAATATTCCTTCCACTAAAACCAGTGATGGGGCATGGTTTACTCTCAATGACACCAATGCGTTTTCAAAACCCACTGGCCACAGTCTGGCCCTCCTAAAGCCTCAAGGACAGTAAACTAGCCCTTTGTTCAGAAAGTTTGGAGACCCCTGCCCTAAAGTAGACCCAAGCCCTTAGGCTCAATTGATAAAACACACCAGGAAAACTGTCACAAAAAAAGTGACAGCTATTTTCAGTGGACTTTATTGTGATTTGACAGTGTCACATGGCTAAAGTGAAGGTACTTAGCCTTGTACTAAACTTTGCAAATGGAGCCTCTTTAAGCGGAGCTGTAAAAAAACAGAAAGGACATGCTAGGTCTCCTACAATAAAAAGCAACATACCTGCTTGGTAACATTCTTCTTTAGAATGGACAATGAGCTGCTCATGTGCAGCTCAATGTACATCTCGGCACACATTGGTGCCAGAATGAATTAACTCTCATGCCCACATATGGGAATTATGTCATTCCCGCAAATCCAGACGGCCGAAGATTGCGAACCCTGAAGAACAACGGGAGATGTTGGCGCCAGCATCAGAAACTAGTTTAGTTCTGCTCTAAAGCATAACTAAACTAACATTCCCCCCCACTGTAAGGGGATTTTTTTAGCCCAGCTTTACTATACTTGTATGACCATAGTAGCAAAATTAGATTGCAAGCTTCTCTACAGCAGGGACTTGTGTGCATGGTTTTATGATATATCCCGGAGCAATATAAAAGCTAAAACAATCTAATATCATTTGACAGCAATCGCCTGACACAGCAGTGTTGTAAAAATTCGTCTCCGTCATAAAAACCAAGTCTCTGACCACCTACTGTCAGGGGATATGGAGGAAATGATTGCTCTGCTGCGCATAAGCACTTTGTAGCTACCTGCCGTAGAACTAACTTTATTTAATCTAAAGAAATACTCAGAAAAGCGATCTGACCAGAGCCCATCCAATCATAAAGCACGATATTTCTCCGCAAGGGAAGAACAGAAGTGAAATGGTGACATGGGAACTTGGAAATTCTCAAGTGGGGCCCGGACCCCGGTGCTGCAAGACAGCAACACTGCCCAATGACCCCCCCCTGTATGTCTTTAGTGGTGAATAACCAAACACTCTATTAATGATATCCCAGGACTCCTATTCACCCAAACACTCCATAAGGATGGGCCGTGCTCAATGTCACTCCGAATAGTGAACCGCCAGAGACCGCTCTCCTGCTGAAGCGACATGACAGAGGGCACGCATGTCACCTCCGTTGCCATGGCAGCCAGAGGGGGGAAGAGGTTAGAGAGCAACATGCCTGCACCCCACACGCTGTGCCCCATGCTGGCTGTCACTGAGCAGTTAAAATGGATTCTGGCCAAAAGAGAGCCACCCCGCTGTGTGCATACAAATACCACAGCAGTGAGCAGCATGGAGCGGGTTCAGGAGGAGACCGCGTCCTCTATAGAAGCGTAAAGCCATTGTGGCTGATAACTGATTGCAGTGCTCCAGCGTTAACAGTCAGATCCACCGGATATTTTTTTCTATATCTAATAAGATATTTAAAGAGAGGAGTTGATTGGTTGTTACGGGCCACACAAACATTTTATACACCCATATACACCAGTGCGCAGCGCCTCCGCGCTGTACCAGATCAGCAAGGGAGGGCCTATTCTGGAGAGCTATGAAGAGATAGAGGGTATGCAAAGGTAAAGCTAAATGATGCTCCAACAATTGCTGGCAGAAAGCTTTATTAAACAAGAAATAAAGTTAAAGAGGAGCTTCAGTCTCCCAAAAAAATAAAAAATAAATTAAAAAAAATAATACTGTAGCTGCTGACTTTTAAAAAGAGATGTTTGGCATTTTTTTATTTTTTCAAGAATCATACTTACCTAGGTGGATACAGCATTGGTCCGATGCTGCATCTGTCCCAAGCCGGCTCCAACACTGAGAACTGAGCGACCAAACACCGCTGATTGCTCGGTTCTCAGAGCTCCGTGAGCAGAGAGCTGCTGACCGTCAGTCACCGGCTCTCTGCTCTGTCCCTCCAGCTCTCACTGGAGCACTGGGCTGTGGAGGGGGCGGAAGCGGCTGGCTCTGCCTCCCAGTGGCTCGCTGAGAGACGGAGCCAGGCGCCAGTTTAGGGTTCTGGGCGGATCCCGACCATATTGTTGCGATCTTGCCCCAGCCTGGACCGGCTCTGTGACGTCAGCTGAAAGCGGCCTTTGGCTGTACTTCTCCTTTATTAAAAATGACACTTACCTGTCCACGGATCCAACACTGTGGTCACCCAGGCTGGTTCTTCACCAGTTTTCAGGTCCCAGATGCCGGCGTGTGTACTAGGGGTAGCCAGCTGTGACTCCTTGTGGCTTCACAGCTGGGCTTCCACTTTGCATGCGCGAGCAGCACTGCGAATGGACCTGTGACGTGCCCCGGAAGAGCAAAGGGGATGGGGGTGAACTTTCCCTTGGATCACCTAGGCCAGTGATGGGGAACCTTGGCACCCCAGATGTTTTGGAACTACGTTTCCCATGATGCTCTTGCACTCTGCAGTGTGGGTGAGCATCATGGGAAATGTAGTTCTAAAACATCTGGCGTTCCAAGGTTCACCATCACTGACCTAGGCGATCCAGGCGGAAGTGGGAGGTACCCGCACCTCCCAAAGGATTAAAAGTTTCCAAAAGTGGGAGGGGAGAGGAGGGAGGAGGCAGAAAAGCTAAACTCCCCCCCCCCCCTTTTGGGTGAAGTTCCGCTTTCAAGTAAAATAAATTCTGCATAAGCCGGCTATGTCTTTAGTAAAACAAACCTACCTGCCTGTTCGGAATCTTCCTTAGAATGCACACTGACCTGCGCATGTGCAGCGTTATGTACAGTGTTAGCATTCATTGGGGCCAGAATGAATTTCCGTGCGCTCACTTCGACCCCACACCTGGAAGCAGCCAGCGAGGGAACCTGCATCACCTAAGTGAAGCAGCGATGAGTATTTACAGACTTTTAGGCCGTCCACTTGTATCACACACTAAAAATGTCCATTTTAGCACGCAAGATGGTCCCTGTTGTGTGCCGGCAGGGAAGAACTTGCATTAATTATAAGGCCTCATGCACATTGGACGTTTAGCCATCTCTCTAGACGCCTTTCCTCCAGGCAGCAGCGTTTTGACGAAAAAAAAACAACACACGTCTGATACTTGTAAATACGTGAAACACGTTTGGGCACATCAAGGGCTTGGGTGTTAATTCATTTCACTGGCCAGAACAATAAATTTATTCTTGCCATTGAAATTAGTTAACACTCAAGAGCTTAACGCGCCTAGTATTAACACGCATTTACATGCGACAAGCAATTTTTGCGACAAAACACTGATGCTCCTGAACACGCTGTTTTTTTCCGTCTCTAAAAGCCTGTGTACACATGGACACACACGCCAACATGCAGGGTCTTTTAGAGTAAAAAAAATATGCCAGATGCCCCTACAGCAGCGTTAAATACATCTAGTGTGCATGAGGCCTTATACAAGGCACTGTTACATTTTATTCACCTTTATTGGAATGTCAAAGTTCCCTGTTTACACTACAAAAAATGGGTTGACGTGTGTTGTATATAAATGAATACATTCTGCACACCCAAAGTTGCTGTCCGTTTCTGCGACAGAGTTCAGCTCTGGTGCACAGAAATGAATAAAATGTCACTGACATTTCAATAAAGTTTTAAAAAAGTTGTAACCATTGCCCATACGAGACTAAAGCTCACAGCAAGTGTGAACGGGCTCAAAAGCGGAACTAAAAATTTTCCTATCCTTTATAGCCTAGGGCAGCTTAAATTAATTCAGCCACTGTGTAAAAAGTGCAGGCACACTGCGTTAAGGCCAAGGAGGTGCATGACATCTCCTGGACTGCTCTCTATTATTTATATCTGACAGGTTTATGGCACACAGAGCAGCTATGTCCACCCCTCCAACTCTACCGCCCATTCAGAGAAGCCTTTGTATTTTGTGAATGAGTTCACATAATGCAAAGGCTTCTGTGATTGGGAAGGAGAAGGGGAGGGGCAGGCATAGCAGCTGCACAGACTCTAAAGTTAAAGATGCTTAGACCTGAAGCATCAGCGTCGGACTCCTGGAAATACAGCGATAGCAGGAGTGCAATAAAACGGTCAGATGTAAATAACGGAGATAAGTTCAGGAGATGTTGTGTACCTCCTTGGACTTAACTCATAGTGTACCTCACTTTTTACAAAGCAGGGGCATTCTTGTAATTCAGCTTTAAAGCAGATTTAAAGTCTCAATCAAAAATAAAAATAAATGCGAGCAGGCAGACGTGTACTGTATTGTGTCTTCTGCAATAAAGTAAATCTACCAGCCTGCCTCAGTTGGGCCTCAGAGGGCCAATGTGCACCGATTTTCTGAGGTTGGGCACCTGAGGTCGAGGAAAGCGGGTTGGCTGGTCACTCAGAAACAACAGTGAGGGCCCTCTGCGATTGTTTGAGCTTCCACTGTGGTCTCTTTGCGTCTTTGACTTTGGAGCCAGCTGCTGTAGTTGGGCACCTGGTTGGCTCCTTCACCGGGGCCCTCTGAAGTTTCCCGCTGGTTTCTGCCTTTGGCTTTCAGACTATGGTGGGCTTGGACAATCATGTTGGTAATATCCTACTCCTCGACATTTGAAAAAGGCCCCTTGACTCACTGGTTTCTTGGAAAGGAAGAAGTCCAACATTTAAGATTAAGTTGAGAGCTGCCATGCTTTTACTGGCACCAGTTATGACCAGGGGCATGTCTTGAATGTGATGGTTTTCAGAAACCGTTAAATTGGTGGCTTTAGTTATGCTTTAAATGAAAGCTCTCCTTATTGCTTGTGTGCATTGAGCCATTCAACGCAATAACATTTTTTTGGCCCCAGGCTTCAGAAAGCACTTAGATCGCATAAAGAACATGGCGTACGTGTGGATCTTATTGCGCTATAATGCAGCGGTCAGTCACTGCTTCAATAAGACCTCAGCCAACACCACCAACATAGGACGAGTACCTTTATATGGGTGCAAGAACGGTTTCACCGTTTGCCCTTTGTGTGGTTAGCGGGAATGGTACATCCCAGCTATAACCAGCCTAAGCTTCCAGTACTCATCTATGGTACTCTTTTTAACCCATAAGGATCCATTAGGGAGGTTGGACTCCAACAGAATGGCTGCTGTAATAGCGTGAACATGGAGGAACCATACCAATTTGAGGGTTGATGGACCTCAAGTGCAGTTATCCGTAACAGCTAATCACAATCCATCACTAGTCTGATCTGGTTGGCTTGGGAGACATTAGAATTAGCCCATAAAACAAACTCTATCAGCCTTATTTGATAGACCGTTCTTAATACAGGGTTCTATGGGGTAACAACAGTGCCCCTTTAATATAGTTGGTTACAGAATTGTACATCCAGAAGGTTCCATGTCCTTCAATACTTTACACAGGCCAGGTCTTGGGTCATCCAACTGATCCTATGCTATGCAAAAACTGTATATAGATCCTTTCCTGATATCACAGGAATAGTTTATATCTATATGGTACACCATTGCTCATGGAGCACTGTCTTGTATATTAGCTCTATTTAAATGTCCATACTATGGAGGGTGAATATAACTTACCTGTCTTCTCTTTAATCTCACAGAGTACACTGAAGAGGGCTGGTTTCATCCTGTGGCAGTTCAAGGCGTGCTTTCTGTAGAGAAAAAACAAGGTATGGGGTTACTAATAATTCCGGTGTACAGAGGACGTTAATGAAACAACGTGAATATTAAGTGGTTTGCTACATATTTCACTTTTTTATTATGGTCTGGACTTAAAAAAGGTAAAAGGTAGAATTAAGACATAATAAATATCGATATTTTGCATTCTCATTTAGAGCCAGCAGGCGGCACACTAGTCTCTATTTTTAAGTTCAGCATTGTATCTATGCTGATGCAACCCTTAAAAGGAGCTCGATGTTAACCAGCCATCACAGAAAGGAATCGGGGAAAAGGGAACTGCAAAACAAGCAGCATCTGCTGTGCAGTCTCCTCAGCTAACCCTTAACTGTATAATCTAATAAAAATGTGTAAAACAAAGACTGTACATATCCAAAGAAAAAAAAAAAAGAAAAAGTTTAATAACTTGAAAGATTCAAAGAAAATTTAGAACTAATACTTTTTTTGTGTGTAGGGTTTAATATTAGTACTGTACACATACAAAGCATGGCCTCACTGCTACTCCAAGGGTAAATTTTGTTTGATTCTTGGAGTTCACCTCTAAAATAAGACCTTTTGATCCAGCCAGAAGGCCGCAGTCACATTTGGCGTGTATTCCGGCTCGCAATTCTTTTTTTGAGCCAATAACCTTCATTCCCACGTGTCGCGCTTAGGGCAGCTCATTCACTTGAATAGGCTGCCCTATGACCGTTTGTCACGGCAAAGAAGCTCAGGGACCACATTTTGGCCTTGAGCCAGGCCCATTTTTAAACACGCAGTTTGCCGCGATTTTTGCGCGTTTTGTCACTTGACAATCACGGCAAAACAACACCACGTTTGGAGTGCCATTAAGCATGAATGGCACCCAAATGTATGTTGAGCGTTTTGCCACAATTGGTATCACGGGCAGGATCGCACCGATTCAGCCTGCGATTCCAAACCGCTAAGTGTGAACGGGACCTAAGTGTCCTTGTTTGGATGCTTCCTGCGATAGGGTGACAACCCTGTCCTCGTCTCCAAATAGTGCTCCTGCGTTGTCACGAGGGCTTCTGATGGAGACTAAAGCCTAAATATTTTTTTACCTTAATTCATTCCTTGCATTTAGATAAAAAAAATGTTTAGGCATCGAATTTGTCCCCTAATAACCTCCCCCCCCCATACTTGACTGAGCCCTCATTCGATCCAGGGTCATACACAACTGCAGCTCTTCTCTCCCTTCACTTCTAGATCTCACAAGGTTTGCTAGGGCACCAGGAGCCATTATTCAGAGATGAGGGAGCAGGGGGAGGGGCCAAGGCCCGCTGTCTGTGTCAATGGACGCAGCAGCAGGGCTCGGGAGCGAACACGCACAAGTGCCCCCATTGCTATGGTGGCCCAGGACAGAGAGGAGGAGCGACAGGAGGGCAAGAGTAGGCTCATGACCGTTCTGTGCAATTCCATTGCACAGAGCAGGTAAGTATAGACATGTTGTGTATTTATTTTAAAATTTTTTATTCTTACAATCGATTTAACCAAAAATTTTTTTGTTAAACACACTGTATGTTAGGGTTTTTTTTTGTTTTTGTTACATAGTTACTATGTAACTATGTAACTATGTAACAAAAACAAAAAAAAAACCCTAACATACAGTATGTTTAACAAAAAAAAACTTACAAAACCTTAACATATACAGTACGTTTAACAAAAAACAAAAGAATCCTAATATACAGTATGTTTAACCAAAAAAAAAAAAAAAAAAAAAAACAACCTACAGTATGTTTAACAAGGAAGCAAAAATAAATAAATAAAACAAAAAATAAAATAAACCTAAACATACAGTAAATATAACAAAAACAAACATGCAAATAAAACAAAAAATAAAATAAACCTAAACATACAGTAAATATAACAAAAAACAAACATGCAAAAAACCACCCTAACATACAGTACATTTAACAAAAAACAGAGATGTTATTTAAAAAGAAAATCTTCCTTTACAACTGCAACTCCTATGCTATACAAACACTGTATATAGATCCTTTTCTGATATCACATGAATAGTTTATATCTATATGGCACACCATTGCTCATGTGTACCAGCAGTACAGCACTGTCCTGTATATTAGCTCTATATAAATGCCTATACTACGGAGGGTGAATTTTACAACTACTATAAGTGGTCATTTAAATACATATTGCACAGCCACGGTCCACTGCTGTTACCATCAGGAAACCCACGCTGAGAAATGTCATGTAGTCATTGCTAGAGCACATGTACACAGGAAGTGGCTGCAAAGAGGCTGCAGGAGATCAGCAGTGTGGATATGTACCAAAGAGAACGAAGTAAAATAAATAAGAAAAAGCATCTTCCATTTTCATTTTTAAAAGCTAAGGCAATTGTTTATGTTACAAACTGCTTTAGCAGATTCTGTAGAATCCCTAGAGCAGGCAGGACTCGTTAGGGCCAGATCCCCAGCACTGCAAATCAGGTATTCGTCCTACAAAGCCACCATACCGCTATATATATGTGCATTGTGTATAGAGACTTGATGTCATACAGTTCAGTCTGATCATGATTCATGTATAGATCCTGCGTTACTGTCCGGCGTGGCGTGCTCATTATCAGAGTACAGGGATGCTGGTAAATGATATACCCGGCACCATCATTATTCATAAACAAAGACTTATTATACGGTGTATGTGGCGTTTGGAGGGGGTCTGGGTAATTATCCGAGTGGAGAGACTGCCTATCATCAGAGCAGTGTGTGTGTGCCGTGGGGGCAATTATTCATCTGCACAGACTCCATATCATTATATACTGAAGTGTGATCATTAGATGTGTATATAATATATATATCAGGATTTTATCTACTGGGCCATCTCAAATGCTACACAGTCCACGGCAATGGTTTATTTGTATATTTACTATTACTATACTATGTACTTGTAATCTGTGGGTAGATTCCCAATACTATTAAAGAGGAACATCACCCTCCAGGGCACGTTGCCTCCCATCCACCCCTCCGTTGCAGAAAATGGGCATTTTTTTGTCCTTTATTTAAACCCCCCCCGTGCATGTCATTCATCTAGGCCAGGGTTCTCCAAACTTTCTATTTAAAAGGGCCAGTTTACTACCCTTCAGACTTTAGAGGGGCTGGACTGCGGCCAGTGGGACTAGAAAATGTCCTGGTATTGATAACAAGGCCCCGTCATTGGTGTCAGCGAAAGGAACAGTGCCCCATCGGTCGTGCCAGTGGGAGGAATACACTCACCGATCACTTTATTAGGTACACCTGTTCAATTGCTTGGTAACACAAATTGCTAATCAGCCAATCACATGGCAGCAACTCAATGCATTTAGGCATCTAGATGTGGTGAAGACGACGTGCTGTAGTTCAAACCGAGCATCAGAATGGGGAAGAAAGGGGATTTAAGGGACTTTGAACGTGGCATGGTTGTTGGTGCCAGACGGGCTGGTCTGAGCATTTCAAAATCTGCTGATTTACTGGGATTTTCACACATAACCCTCTCTCAGGTTTACAGAGAATGGTCCATAAAAAGAGAAAATATCCAGTGAGTGGCAGTTGTGGTGACGAAAATGCCTTATTGAGGTCAGAGGAGAATGGGCAGACAGTTTTGAGATGATAGAAAGGCAACAGTAACTCAAATAACTACTCCTCGCTACCAAGGTATTCAGAATACCATCTCTGAATGCACACATCGAACCTTGAAGCAGATGGGCTACAGCATCAGAAGACCACAGCGGGTGCCACTCCTGTCATCTAAGAACAGGAAACTGAGGCTACAATTTTCACATGCTCACCAAAATTGGACAATAGAAGATTGGAAAAATGTTGCCTGGTCTGACAAGTCTTGATTTCAGCTGCAACATTCAGATGGTAGGGTCAGAATTTGGCATAAAGATGAAAGTATGGATCCATCCTGCCTTGTATCAACGGTTCAGGCTGGTGGTGGTGTAATGGTGTGGGGAATATTTTCTTGGCACACTTTGGGCCCCTTAGTACCAATTGAGCATCGCTTAAATGCCATGGCCTACTTGAGTATTGTTGCCGACCATGTCCACTGCTTTAGGACTATGGTGTACTCATCTTCAGTGGAGTACAATGAGGTCACTGTACTCAATGGCCTCCACAGTCACCAGATCCTAATCCAATAGAGCACCTGCCTTTACACACACATGAACTTCAATGGTCTCCTAGTCTTAGTTCGCAGGGTTCAATATTGAGTGGGCCCATCCTTTGCAGCTATAACAGCTTCAACTCTTCAGGAAAGGCTGTCCACAAGGTTTAGGAGGTTGGAGGTTTTGTGAGGTCAGGCACTGATGTGGATGAGAGGGCCTTGCTCGCAGTCTCCGCTCCAATTCATCCCAAAGCTGTTCTAATCAGGTTAAGGTCAGGACTGGAACGGGGGACATCCCCAAACTGTTCCTACAAAGTTGGGAGCATGAAACTGTCCAAAATGTCTTGGTATGCCGACGCCTTAAGAGTTCCCTTTAATGGAACTAAGGGGCCAAACCCAACCCCTGAAAAACAACCCCACACCATAATCCCCCCCTCCACCAAGTAGATGAGCGAGTTTGGGATGGAGGAACTTGACTGGCCTTCACAGAGTCCTGACCTCAACTTGATTAGAACACCTTTGGGATGAATTAGAGCGGAGACTGCGAGCCAGACTTGCTCATCCAACATCAGTGCCTGACCTCACAAATGCACTTCTGGAAGAATGGTCAAACATTCCCATAGACACACTCCTAAACCTTGTGGACAGCCTTCCCAGAAGAGTTGAAGCCGTTATAGCTGTAAAGGGTGGGCCAACCCAATATTGAACCCTACGGACTGGGATGCCATTACAGTTCATATAAAGACAGGCGTCCCAATACTTTTGGCAATATAGTGTGTATATATATATATATATATATATATATATATATATATATATAATATTTATTAATAAATATATTAAATTTTTATGATTACATTTTTAAATTTTAATAATTTAAGGCAGCAGAGCATACAAGGTAGGGTTTTTTTTTTATTATTTATTTTTATTTTACCTTAGGTCCATTTTAAAAGGCCACAAAATATAAAAAGGAGAACATTACATTATGTGAAGCAGCTACAAATTATATTCCCATCTACAGGGGAGATTTATCAGTTTTGAACGGCCGGCAATGCAACACAGGAGCAGAGAGACTGAAATGAGACAGATTTACTATTAGATCACAGCTTGATTCATAAATTCCCCCCAGCCTGATGATTAGAAATAGCATTGCGCTAACATAAAACGTGTCCCTGTCCACTTCTTAGGCCTGCACGTGTTTCAGCTGGAAACCGGCGAAAAGTGTAATGATAAATCTGTCACAGATGTTTGCAAAACTGTAGCAGTCAGCTCTGCGGGACGGCGGACGCAGGGGTCCCAGACGCATGGAAACCGCTGCAAATCGCACAGAGCCTGATTTTCACTAGATAAGTAATTGTTTCAGTAACTCACTTGATAAATCATCTTCTAAGTGTGGCTATACAATGGGAAATTTGAAGTTTATGAACCACTGTTGTATCCGTATTGGATGACATCTTAGGCACAAAAAAAAAAAAAAAAAAATGAATGAGTGTCTCTCGTACATGTCCATTGGGACTCATAGTGCTTCATTTTGACATAAAACAATATCCATAAAATCCTAAATCTATAGCTCAGCTCAAGACTTGCCCCTCCTATCATATATGGACAATTCGGGTGCTGGCTACTATAGTCCATCTCCATTGTCCATCAAATATATGAAAAAATATTAGCCGCACTCCAAAGTTTACTCCTCTTGCTGTATTTATTGTCAGCAAAAGTGACTGCATATACCAGTGCCTTAACCTAAAAACCCACCTTCTTTCACAGAAGATGAGGTTTAGATGAGACACTGTTTCATGTAGACCCTTCTGAATTGTCACCAAAGCTTCCAACGGGGACACTTATGCCTCGTTTCCACTGAGCGGATCGGTTCGGTTCGGTACGCTATTTTGAGTGTTTCCATTATGAAAGTGGCCCATACAACCGAACCGAACTGCACCATTCAGGGTCCTGCTTCAGATGTGGGGCCATAGAAAATAGTACGGTTCGGTTAGGGCGGAGATACGCTACATTCCACTGATTGGCGGTCGTGTGACGCCATGCTAGGCATTTTTTCTAAACCCACCTATGGATCCTGGCAGTCTGACTTGCAGTGGAAACGCTCACCTGAATAGGCCGGACCATTCTAGGTCTTCCACACTGTACCAACCCGAACCGATCCGCTCAGTGGAAACGAGGCATTAATTGTGGCAACATCTATCTAAGAGGGAGACTTTGGAGAGTTTCTTCTTACTTCCTGCTGTGTCTACAGGACAGGAAGTAAAAGGAAATCTGCCCAAAAAAAAACCCAAAACTGATGGGGATTTACCAATTCCAACCTTCCTTTATGCACAGGAGTGGTGAAACGCATCAAGGAAGATGGGTTTTCAGGTGAGATACTGTTGTATGTAGACCCCTTTGAGTTGCCACCAAAGCTTCTAATGGGGAAACTTATTGTGGCAACATCTAGAAGGGAGACTTTGGAGAGATTCTTCTTACTTCCTGCTGGGTCTACAAAACAGGAAGTAAAAGGAAATCTGCCATTCCTTTACGTATTCCACCACTCATTTCACTACAGGAGCGGAGAAACTCATCAAGGAAGTTAGGGTTTCAGGTAAAACACTGTTGTATGTAGACCCCATTGAGCGGTCACCAAACCTTCCAATGGGGGAAACTTATTGTGGCAACATCTAGAAGGGAGACTTTGGAGAGATTCTTCTTACTTCCTGTTGTGTCTACAGGACAGGAAGTAAAAGGAAATCTGTAAATGGGATACAAATGCCAAAAAAAAAAAAACCTGATGTAGTTTAAACCTATTCCAACCTTCCTTCATGCATTTCACCACTCTCACCACTGGAGTGGTGAAAGGCATCAAGGAAGATGGGTTTTCCAGTTTATATTGCCCCCTTTGAGTTGTCACCAAAGCTTCCAATGGGAAAACGTAGTGTGGCAACATCCAAGGAGGAGACTTGAGAGATTCTTCTTACTTCCTATTGTGTCCATAGGACAGGAAGTAAAAGGAAATCTGCCCAATGGAACACAGATAGCAAAAAACAAAAAACTGATGAGGTTTTACCTATTCCAACCTTCTTACGCATTTCACCACTCTTTTCACCACAGGTGTAGTAAAACGCATCAAGATGGGTTTTCAGGTGAGACACTGTTGTATGTAGACCCTTTTGAGTTATTACCAAAGCTTCCAATTGGGAAACCTATTGTGGCAACATCTAAGAGGGAGACTTTGGAGTAAATCTGCCCAATGGGACGCAGATAGCAAAAAAAACCACTGATGTGGTTTTACACATTTTAACCTTCCATTACGCATTTCACCACAGAAGTGGGGAAATGCCCCAGGGAAGATGGGTTTTCAGGCGAGTGACTGTTGTATGTAGACCCCAAGTTGCCACCAAAGCTTCCGATGGGGAAACTTATAGTGGCAACATCTATCTAAAGGAGGGAGACTTGAGGGATTCCTGTTGTGTCTACAGGACAGGAAGTAAAAGTAATTTTCTTCCCAATGTGACACAAAGAGCAAAAAAAAGAAGAAAACAAAAAAAAAAAAAACTGATGGGGTTTTACCCAATCCCTACTTTATCCAAAATGGAATAGCGCACTATCGTAAAGCATCAATGAAAAGCACACCAATTGCCTAAAACCGATCTAAAACCTAATCTACTGTTAAAGCGGGGTTCCACTCAAATTTTGAACAATATCTGTATGTATTCTCTTCCTTGCCTAGATGCTGACATGCCGTTTAAAAAAATTTAAATCGCCGTAATTACCTTTTATTTTTCTATTCTTCTTTGCACTTCCTGGTTCTCCTCCCATGGGAGTAGGCGTGTTTCTAGCCTCTCCCAGACTCCTGGGAGCTAGTCTCAGGCTTCCCAGGATGCCACTGAGCATGTGCGGGAACGAGCAGTGAATGCTGGGAGCACAGCATTCACCACATCCAGGAAATAAATGCTTGTGGGCTTCAAATGCCCACAATGAAGATGGAAACCGCCTGCAGTGAATAATATAAGTTATTCTTTCCGACTAAATCTGACACAGGCGGACATATTACACACAATATGTGAGTATGTAATGCTGAGAAGAAAAGTTTGTGAATGAACTCAAAAAAAAAAAAAAAAAAAAAAAATGATAGATAGGTGGACCCCCGCTTTAAATTGCATTAATGTTCCCCGACCCCCCACCCCCATCCTATCACCTAAGCTGCAGTATAAAGTTATGCAAGTTATATAATACGTGTTACCTTCACCCTTTTCATCCCACCATTGTAAAGATCTAAGCACTATAAAACTTCTTCCCATAAAAATTATGCTGAGGCACCACAGGTCCCAGCACTGCCTACTAGAACTATACTAGTAGTAGAGCCCATCACTTTCTATTTGCATTTTTTGTACTACACAGAATTACTGTATTTCAAACCAACAGCAGCTGGAAAGATAATGATAGAATATTCTGTAGGATCCGATGCCTCGGACCGGCTAATAATAATTCTTCAGGTGCACTTAGGGGACCCCTGTGAATACATTAGAAAACTGCTGCCATAGGCAAAGCTTAATGACTTGGTATATTTAGGACAACAGTCTTGATAAAAGTATAATTAGGTCAATGTTTCTGGAAAATAGTCGGGAAGACACGCACATCATTTATTGAACAGATGCCGAAACGGGCTTTTGTGAACATGAATGATCTCGGATACATCCATGCAAAGCATACTGTGTTTTACAGTCCCCATTACAGACAGGATGGAAACCTCAGGGCCCAGTTGCCAGTTTGCGGTGCATTAACGTGTGTTGATATAAGGTTGCCCATTCAAAATAAATGGGTTGTTAATGCATCCTAATGTGCTAAAAAAAAAAAAAAAAAAGCATTACAGGGCCGAATCTAGCCAGTCTGATGGGAGGGTGCAGCAAAAAAAATGTCAGGGAGGCAAAGGATGGGGGTCAACAGGGTAGAAGATAGGGTCAGCAGTTTGTAGGACAGCGTACAGGGGTCAGCAGGGGAGTGTACAGGAATCGGTAAGGCAGTGTACTTGAGGTCCGTAGGGCTGAGGTCACTGCTAGCAGGGCGGAGGACTGGGGTCACTGCTAGCAGGGCGGAGGACTGGGGTCACTGCTAGCAGGGCGGAGGACTGGGGTCACTGCTAGCAGGGTGGAGGACTGGGGTCAGCAAGGCAGAGGACTGGGGTCAGCAAGGCAGAGGACTGGGGTCAGCAAGGCAGAGGACTGGGGTCAGCAAGGCAGAGGACTGGGGTCAGCAAGGCAGAGGACTGGGGTCAGCAAGGCAGAGGACTGGGGTCAGCAAGGCAGAGGACTGGGGTCAGCAAGGCAGAGGACAGGGGTCAGCAAGGCAGAGGACAGGGGTCAGCAAGGCAGAGGACAGGGGTCAGCAAGGCAGAGGACAGGGGTCAGCAAGGCAGAGGACAGGGGTCAGCAAGGCAGAGGACAGGGGTCAGCAAGGCAGAGGAAAGAGGTTTGCAGAGCCAAGGATAGAGGTCAACTGAGCCAATGACAGGGGTCACCGCTGGCAGAAGAGAAGACAGGGGTCAATGCTTTTTTCTAACACAATGAACCACAAAGCACTGCTGCATGCTGCCTTAGTGTACTGGGATGCCATTCAAAAACAGCATTGCAATGTGGAAGAGTAACCCGGTTCATAAAAAATCAATCCCACCTAGGTTCCTAGGAGTATAAGTTTTACCTCCATGGGTTCATTTGGGTAGTGTGAGTGCTTTGAACCTTGTTCAAGAACAGTTAAGTGTACCATGTCCAGGGGGCTACATATAAGTGCAAAATTGTACTTCCCAAAAATACCTGGATCTTGTCAGCCCTCTGGTCCACATCCAGGATGGTGGCAATGCTACAGGTCATGCAGTGAATTCATAGCAACGTTGTCACAGTTAGAATCTGCACAGGGCTGCATTGCTGTGTATGCAGAAGAGTTATTAGCGTGGTCTCAGTTGACCCTCTTCTTCCCTGCCAATCAGTGGCCAATGCATGAACCAAGAACATGCCCTGCTTATGGAAGAAGCAGTAGAGAGCTCCCTCTTGTCTCTGACAGCCTGTAGACATCAAAGGCAATAAATTGAACCCCAAGGTTCCTGGGAAAAAGAAAGTTAAAAAAAAAAAGTAATCTTTTCTTGGAAGGGCGGTGGGGTGAAACATGTTAAAAATATATGTTTTGGGCAGAGGTCAGCTCTAAACTAAAGCTTGAGGCTCATATATATATATATATATATATATATATATATATATATATATATATATATATATATATATATATATATATATATATATATATATATATATATATATATATATATATATATATATATATATATATATATATAGTATGTACATCTAAATAAAGGAGGACCAATTTACATTTTTGTTAATAAACTTGCACAGTTCTGACATTTGGGAAGCACAGTGTTAATCAAGCCTTGGGAGAGTTGCCTGATTAACCCATGTGATTAGCAAAGCTTCAGGTCCCCTATCGATTTAGGCCCTTCATGCCATGCATAGATCTATATATTGCCCTGCAGATTTAATTATCTTGGTATGATAGCTGTGCATTCATCGTATTACCTTTGGGTAAGAACCTTGTGGACTTTTGGGACTAAACAGTCCCACAGTACATTTCAGCCCCTTTGACACAGTTCACTTAGGGCCATCGATGGATGGAACAAAATGGCTTCTGTGTGGTCTTCTCTCTGTGTGAACTGAACCTCCAATTTCAAAGTAATCAATGATTCCTCATTTATCTCCCTGCAAAGCCAATAAAATCAAGCTCTTGTGAACTTCAGGAGTATTGGATCACGGAAAATGAAGGTAGGGTCGCTGTCTAATCACAGAACTGGCAACCATTTTGTGAATTCGGTCAATAATAAGCTAATCAATTCTCAGTGAGGGAATGACATTGCTCAGGAATGAAACAAAATGCTGAAGATTGAACCAGACAATGGCTTGTATAGCATGTCCGTGCTTGTTCTTCCTCCATACATGGAAGTCAATGAGTTGTATATAACTCTTGAAGGTCATGAAATTAATGATATTGGCATCTCCATATACTTAAGCATGAGAAGTTCCTAACTGTCCTGTGATATGTTTAGCATGGTTTGGTTGCAGTCTGCTGGAAATCTTGGAACTAGCCATCTTCATGGCAGCACAGCTTGGTTTCTTTGGCAGCACAAATCATAAGAGTGCTCAAACCTCCACCCAGTCCAATTAAGATGGGAAACTAGTGACTCTTGCAAGCTGATAAAGAGCACAGTAATAGAAAAAAGACAACACCACTTAGTAACTGATCCTTCATCAATATTTTATTACCATATGGCTAAAATCTGGATATAACAATGAGGCTAACGCACTTTCGCCCAATGAGATCTTATTCATACCTGGACAAATCATAGCTCTGAATAATGCCTCAATGGCCAAAATGCATTAGCATAGTCATGTCTGGATTTTAGCTGTGTAATAAAAAATCAATGAAGAATCAGTTACTGAATGCTGGTGTCTTTTTCCATTACTAGCTTTGGCCTTTGCAACAAGGTAGATCATATAGGCACTGGCACCACAAAGTAGTGTTCTGTAGTGTCCAAAAATCTCAGTTCTCTATACTGTAGTCTAGTAATACTAGACCTCTGTACCACCACCACCTAACTCAGAGTTCATTCTACCGGCATCAGATCAGAGAAGGGTAAGGCTGGTTGATTGCTAGGCGCTATTCCACAACATCACTGCTCTCTGCATGGCTTTGTTAAAGAGACCTTGTCGCCAGACCATTCATTTCAACAAAAAATTTCTCATAAGACTATATCTAGGGATGGGCTCAGGCGTGTATGGATCCTAGTCCCAACCCACCTGAGCAATTCCGTCAGGAAGCTGTCACGTGACACCGCCAATCATAGGCAGCGAGGCATTTCCCAGCCTGCAGCTGCACATACACACGCTGTTACTAGGCTGCTCATGATTGGTGGTGTGCAGTGACGGCTTCCTGGCGGGACTGCTCAGGTGGGTTGGGACTAGGATCCGAACATGCCTGAGCCCATCCCTAATTATATCTGCATTTAATGTATTTTAAGCATGTTATTTACCTGTAAAAGCGTACCTTGTGTAGACATCTAAAAACACAGAGACTGCTACTGGGTGCCACCATCATGCATGGGAGGTCAGCAAAGTCAACAGACTCAAGTGGCACTCCATAGCAGCCCAACGTTCATATTCGCTAGCACACCATGGATCACCAATGTCGTCCTCAAAAAGCTTTATTATTGAAGAATGGTCGCATCAAATAAATTAAAGAAAGGTGCAATGTTTCGGAGCCATGTAGGAACCCTTCGTCAGGCATGCAATAGCCTTTCACAACCTTTTTGCCCCTGAGGAACCCCAAAATACTTTTCAGGTTTGGGCAACCCCTGCTAAAACCAATTCACTGATGGTCAGTGAGCAATATGCCCCATTCGCTGATGGCCAGTGGTAAGAATGCTCCACTTACAGCAGTGATCAAATGCCACACTTATACAGCGACTAGGATCACTGGTGTCATAAAGCTGGCTCTGCCAAGCTGTGTTGGATCTGTAAATAGGCCAACACTGTCAACTGAGAGGTCAATTAGCCACAGTTCAAGAATCCATGATTGGGATTGTCTGCTCTATAGCATTGTCTTTGCTCCCCCGGCAGCCACATAAAAGGTTATGTAGAAACATTAAGAGGGTTGAGGAGCTGGGCCAGCAGAAAAAGTAATAAGACACTTATCAGGAGAGGAGAGGGCTGTGATGTACAAGGAGGGAGGAAGCTGTGCTAGGAAATGGACTTTTCCTGAAGTTGTCAAATTTTCTTGCAAAGTCACAGGCATGTTAGAAATCTCTTTAAATACACTTTCAGTATCTTGGCTTTAAAGTGGTTGTAAACCCTTACAAGCCACTTTTCACTACAGGTATGTCTATAATAAGGCTTACCTGTAGGTACCATGGATTTCTCCTAAACCTGCACGGACATTATCGGCACATGCGCACTGAAACAACGGCTCGTTTGTGCTGTTGCTTCAGCTGATGTGCCATGACCGGCGGCTCCCGCACCCATGCGCGGGAGTGATGTCATCGAGGCTCCGGCCAATCACAGCTTTGGAGCCTGCAAACCCGGAAGTAACATTCCGGAGACATCTCGCCGGTCACAGTGGTGTACAGGGACTGCTGCACCAGGTTCCATCTAAGATAGGCATTTCATAATGAGCTAGTATGTGATGCATACTAGCTCATTAAGCCTTTGTCTTGCAGGGTTTTTTTTTTGATGGGTCTACAACCACTTTGCTAAGTGCCAAGCGTCTGCTGCTAGTGCAGTAGGGTTGGGTGGAGGTAAAAAGCTCCAGTATTAAATTGTAATATGCAGATCTCAAGAGAGACATAGAGATATTTTCTGAGCTTGATGGCCCAACCTTGCAAAACATGGGCGTGTGTACTCTGCCTCTACTGAATAAGTGTGTCCCTATCACATATTAGGCTTGCCCTACCCTGTGTCTGTCCTTTAGTATTCATTGAAGACCTGCGTGGGAAATAGGCCATTGAATAAGCCCCAATGTTCTCATTATATACACAACATAACATATGGCTTTTTCCCACAGATACCAACTGGGTGTTTTTTTTTTACCAGACTAGCCAATAAAACTGAACTTAGGGAAACTGTCATGTAATAAGACAGGAATATTATTTCAGTACCCATTTTGAAAAGGTTCTATCCCTAGTTTCAGCATCAATCCATGAATTCAATATTGCAGTCGTCAATAGAGGTGGGTGCTGAAACAATTAGATGGATGGTGCCGCCCACCTGAGGCAAATTCTTTATAAATATAGTCAAAGAGCAGACCATATCCCAACTGGCATAGTCAATAAAGCAGAAAAAGAGTTTGCTTAAGTTAGACCAGGGTTTCTCAACCAACGTTCCATGGAGCCCTAGGGTTCCTCCAGAGGATGCTAGAGGTTCCTTGAGCAATTTCTGCCTCTTAGATAATTTCCCACTGACACTATTGATCTTTTTAGCTATCCGTAAGAGGGGTAATTCTTCCCAAATGACGACAAGGGTAAGGATCATTCTTCCCACTGACCAACGCACTAATGTATCATGCGTTGTAGAGCAGGGGTTCCCAGAGACCAGAAAGTTATTTCAAGGGTTCCTCTGTGTTGAAAAGGTTGAGAAATGCTGAGTTAGATCAATAAATGATCAATTCTGATAGGCTGTTCTTGATTGCTTGCTTTATAAGCCTGAATAACCATAACCTTGGGACACATTTGTCAGACGTAGCTTCAAGTGATCTAGATCAAACCTGTACTAATATAGTTCCTCAAAACCATCACAGTTATCAATATAATAAAAAACAGTGTGTCACTCGTGTGTTCAGAACTTACGTAGGTTAAACGTTTAAGAGCAAGTCTACAAACACGCCTTCTATTTATGAGAATGGCAATCTTCTACCCTTAATTTGTGTTATCTCTAGTCTATTTAAACAGTTTTTGCCGATACACAATATGGGTAAAGGTTTATCGACACAAACCACCACAATTATATGAGCTTGTTGGTCATCCCATTCTAAAACCGTGGGCATTAATAGGGAATTTGCCTCATCTTTGCAGCTACACCTTCCTTCAGTCTTCTGGGAAGGCTTTCCACAAGATTTTGGAGGCTGTTGGTGGGAATTCATACCCACTCAGCCAAAAGAGCATTAGTGAGAACAAATACTGATGAGGGATCAGGGGACCTGGCTCCTAATTAGCATTCCAAATCATCCCAGTGTTCCGTAGGGTTGAGGTCAGGTTTCTGTGGAAGCCACTTGAGCTCCAAACCAAAACTCACCAAACCACGTCTTTCTGAAGCTGGCTTTGAACAGCTGAATGGTCATGCTGGTACAGAAAAGGGCCTTTCTCCAACTGTTACCACAATGTTGGAAGTCCACAATAGTCTAAAATGTCCTTGTAGTGGTACGCTGGAGAATTTAGACTTGCCATAACGGCTCAAATTTCACTAGATTCCTGCTAAATTGGTCAAAATTTAAAGCCATGGGTGGTCTTTGCAAGCACCACCCAGCTTAAAGCGGTAGTAAATCCTGATTAAAGAGAAAAAACCTTCCAGTCTCCCTGCAATAGAATGTCATAAGGTGCAAGTATGCATCACATACTAGCACCTTATGAAAGACTTGCCTGTAAAGTGAAGCCTTCCAGCAGCGCGCTGTCACCGCTGACAGGGCTTCCATCTTCACCTGGTCTTCCTTCCGGGTTCGCAGGCTCCAGCCGCTTGAATGGCCAAACTGCACTCCAGCAAATGCGCGAGGGAGCCATGATTGCGGCACAGCACTTTCAATGGACGGCATACGCGAGTATGCCATCTATTGAGAGCACAGTACGCATGTGCCTGTGACGTCACCAGCTGGTGGTCATTGGAAGATCTCCTAAATACATGTTTAGGAGATATCTATTTTACCTACATGTAAACCTTATTATAAGCTTACCTGTATGTAAAACTGGAAAAGCGGACTTTACTACCACTTTAACAGAAGTGGATTTAAAAATTGACTGAGCTGGGTGGAAAATTATTGGTTGAACAGCGACTGTCATATCATAAACAGTCACTGGTTAGGAGCAACGACATGGTAGTCAGGCAGCCGCAGGTGCCACAGCTGCTGATTACAATAGCGGTGAAGATTTCTCCATCCACACTCCTTAGCAGGGATGGGGGAATTGACTGATATTCTGTCATTCATCCCATGGACTGAACAAGAGAAAAATCAAGACATTTATGGCTAGCCTAAGAGTACCCTTCACTGTAAAAAAAACGTAATGGTATAATTTGGTGGGGTGTTCACACGCTCTAGGCCAGTAGTCTCCAAACTGTGGCCCGAGGGCTGGATAAGGCCCTTTGCTTGGTTTTGAGAGGGGTAGAGAAGGAAGCGCCACCTGAGTGTAGTATTAACAAATGATGTTTAATGACACCAGGTAAAAACACACTTACAGGATAAAAACATATAAAAGGCTCATCTGTATGAGTATGTGGTCCTCAGTGTTCCCTCTGATCCTGTGGTGGCCTATTGAAGGAGCAGTGGCTCCGAGCGCGTAGCCTTCTCTCAACCTCTCTGCTAGCCCTCCTCCCTGGACGATCCCTCCCCTGGATACCGAACCCAGAAGCAGACGGAGGACCTGTGACATCATGCACACTTCACGTGCGCTCCACGCCGGCCCCTAGTCTCTTCCTGATGGCCACAGAAGGAGCTCCCGGCTGGTAATCCACCTTCTGCAGCCCAGCATCCCTGCAGCGTCAGCACCACAGGATCAGAGGGAACACTGAGGACCACATACTCATACAGATGAGCCTTTTATATGTTTTTATCCTGTAAGTGTGTTTTTACCTGGTGTCATTAAACATCATTTGTTAATACTACACTCAGGTGGCGCTTCCTTCTCTACCCCTCTCTCATCCATCACAGAGCCAGCTCTCTGAGGAAACAGCAGCCGCCTAGCCTACCAGCCTACTTTAACCATTACATTACCGGTTACCACTTAACCCTTGAACTTCCAGCCTGTCCCCTATGGACTAAGTTGCCCAGCCCTTTATATCTCCTGTTATATATGGACTTGTGTGTTTGCGCTTACAGTTACCAATACTCCCTTTGCTTGGTTTTATCTGGCCCTGAGGACACTATTCAATCCACTAACAATAGGGCACTATTCCTTCCGCTGACACCAACAAAATTTACTCTATTCCTCCCAATGGCACCAACGATTGGGCACTATTCCTTCCACTGACACTAAACAGGAGGCATTGTTTAAAGCCACTGAAACAAGGACATTTTCCACTTCCGCAAGCCACAGTCCTCTCTAAAGTCGGAAGGGCAGTAAACTGGGCTTTTTTTTTTTTTTTACAATGTTGGGAGACTCCTGCTCTTGGTCATGTATAACAGCCTTTTTCAACCAGGGTGCCTTGAGGTTCCTTCAGGGGTGCCTTGGCAAAATGCCTAAAAATTGCCCAAAAATGTATACAAGCCAGCAGGTGGATCCCTGCCTTTTAGTTACACAAAGCCATAGTTTTTTTTTTTATTGTGCACCATTTCAACCTTCCAGGCACCGGCATCCTAACAACCAGTGATGTCAGCAGTGTTGATAAGAAGAGTGTTGATCCCCCTCGTTTGACCCTCCCCTGCCCCTCACCGTCAACACTGGGGTCACATTAGCTGAGTGATGGGGAGAAACTGAAGGAGAGGAGAAACACTGGTATACTAAATTGGTACCAGTGTGCAAAAGTGTATTTGCTTTGGAAGAATAAATCACCTGTAATGTTGGGTGTCCTACGTGTGTTGATGCTGCCGCATTGTGCAAAACTGAATAGTTTTTTACATTTTAGAATGGGGTGCCTTGAGATTATCCATAATGTTAAAGGGTGCCTTGAGATTGTCCATAATTTTAATTAAAGGGTGCCTTGAGATTGCCCATAATTGTAATTAAAGGGTGCCTTGACTAAAAAAAGGTTGAGAAACCCTAATATAGAGTATAATACCACTGAGGCCTTGGTACCATCTAAGACCTCTGCAAAATTATTTTTTTGGGAGATTTGCTGCTCAATTGAATGTCAAAATTGCCATATTTACCCAATTGGTGATCTCTCGACTTGTGGACTTCAACTTTCACAAGCAATTTCAGGAAGGTTATCCACACACCCAACATATTGCTATACTATCAGACTGTCAACCTTTATTCCAGTATAGCTACACCTACATTAGGCCTGCTGGCACAGTGCTGACACGGCAAATCTAAAAGAGGTTTGCCAACCTCTGGCAGCTGTTACACAACCACAAGGCTTGCTGCCTCGTGCCAGCCGGATAGTGACAGACTGTCTTGCTCCGGTCCAAAGGATGAAGTCACTTTCCTTTCTGTGTGAAAATACTAAAAATTATAATAGGCGCATTATTATATTGATCTCTCACTCCGCTATGCTGTAAAACAAGTCTTCTGGGTTTTACGGAATATTCACAGCGAGCTTATAAAGACTTTTATAGAGCCAATAAAATGAGTCTTACAACAATATTTGCTGGAATAATGCCTGCCATTTTAACTTGGGTGTACATGTTACACAATGAGGCACTTAGGCAGTATGTAGTGCAACCTATTGGAAGTTTAGAAACATTTAAATGTTTTAGCAAACATATGGGCCCTTAACTTACTATGTATAGACTATGCTTTTTATTAGCTGAAGTTACTCTTTTTTTTTTACATTCTTTTGTTATTGGGCCAATAAATCTAAAATGCAACCCAACATTGAAAACCAGCTGGCCAATCGGATTTGATCATAGAGAATAGTTTGCAACATTCAGAGGCAGACCGGAATGCCTAATGGTAGTTATAATAATTCATAGTGAACTCGGTTAAAGATTAGCTAAACTTGAAAGCAAACATTCACATTTCAGTTTACAAGTCCCTATATGTGGTGGCTGTGTTTGTTTCCTTTACTTTCACTTGTTGAGTCTTCTGCCAACACTCCTGTCCTAGACTGACAACGCTCACCCTCTGTACTGCATCTATGGGGGAGTTGTCACCATAGGCTGCTCTCCAGATGTGGACTACAAAACACCTCCTCCTCTCCTCATCATCTTCCTTTAACACAGGGGTTCTCAACCTCAGTCCTCAAGTACCCCCAACAGGCCATGTTTGCAGGTTTTCCTTCATCTTGCACAGGTGCTTTAATTCACAGGTCAATGGCTTGGTATTTTGGACAGCTATTTTATCTAAGAGAAATTCCCAAAACATGGCCTGTTGGGGGTACTTATGGACTGAGCTTGAGAACCACCACTTTAACAAACCAAGCCGTCCAGCAAAGGTGGCAGTTAATGGGTGGAGACAAACAATATACCACCGACAGAGGTGCTTACAATGATCAGCATTATTCATTTATGAAAAACCTTTATCCCAAAAGAAAATAAACAAAAAAAAACCAAAACATTGCTGTAACTGCTTAAAAAAAAGTGTTTAGTCCAGGGGTCTCCAAACTATCTGAACAAAGGGACAGTTTACGGTCCTTCAGACATAGGGGCCAGACTGTGGCCAGTGTGAGTAAGCAGTGCCCCATCGTTGGTGTCAGTGGGAGGAATAGTGCCCCATCGTTGGTGTCAGTGGGAGGAATAGTGCCCCATCGTTGGTGTCAGTGGGAGGAATAGTGCCCCATCGTTGGTGTCAGTGGGAGGAATAGTGCCCCATCATTGGTGTCAGTGGGAAGAATAGTGCCCCATTGTTGGTGTAGAAGGAATAGTGCCCTGTATCAGTGGGATGAAGAGAGTCCCAAGGGCCTGATAAAGGCAAGCAAAGGGCCACAACTGGCCCCCGGGCCACAGTCTGGAGACCATTGTCTTAGTACATCTAAGGCCTCATGAACACTGGACATTTTTGATTCTGCTCTTGGGGGTGTCTGCCATTTATTTTTCCTCTAAACGCTCCTGCATTTTACATACATAGGAGTTTAGAGTATTTAACCTTCCCTTACTTTATCCCCCCCAAAAAAACGATCCTCCTCTTCTGGGGTCCCCCGGTGGCGCTCCTGGCTCCTCTTCTTCGAGTGCCCCCTCGGAGAGCCCCTTCCCATGGGGGCACGCGTTCGGGCATGCTCTCGAGTCCTGCTTCTGCGTCCATTGACACAGACAGCTGGACTCGGCCCCGACCCCGGCTCCCATGTCACTGGATTTGATTGACAGCAGCGGAAGCCAATGAATATTTTTTTTTTTTTGGGGGGGCTTAATACTGCTTTAAATTATACCTTTGGGGTTACTTGATGGTATAATTTCCCTGTCACAATTTACTCTCCCCCCCCCACTTTTATTTTAATTGTACTAAATCTCAGTCTACAGATTTGTATTTGTGCTCATCATACATGTCTTCCAAACAGATCGTATGTTAAGCAAAAAAAAAAACAAAAATAATAATCTAAAAAACAGTAAGTTTAATAAAAAAAATGCAACCTCCACATCTAAGGACTGGTAAAATGCAATATATTTGATTTCATTTTTGCTTCAGATATACTTCAAATTAAAGAAACTAAAAACAAAAACAAAAAAAAAAGGTCAATTCTTCTCAACTCTGAAAAAGCAGTTCGATCAATGACCTAAGTCAGAATATTTTCATACTGCCCTTCAGTGATTCCAGCTACAGTATGGATACTAATAGTTTCAAGAAAAGCATTCAATCTATTTTTAAATTCCATTATTGATTTTGCCATTACTACTATTCTGCAGGATAAAGCCGAATTCCAGGTATGTTTTTTTTTTTTTTTTGTGTGTGTGCATAGTCACACACACACACACACACACACACACACACACACACACACACACACACACACACACACACACACACAGTATATTAACTTTTCTTGCAAAGTTACTTAGGCCCGGCTTGGAGCAATGTGTATACACAAATACCTGTGGAAGCTGGAAAATTACTGTAGTAGTTGCTGCTGCTACCGTGATCACTGCTGTCTGGATCCCATGCAGAGCAGTTACCTTGCTGCATCCACAGGGGGCGCCCACTTGGCACAGGCGCCAATCACAAAACATTTTGCTCAATGAATCCGAACGTTTTTCTGAGTGGACGGGGTGGAGATCATGACTGCCCCATCTCTCCACCTCATCCAGTCAAAAGACACCTTGCATTCAAGGAGAAAAATGCAAGGCTTTCTGTGAATGGCGCCCGTGCCAAGCAAGCGACCCTCTGGGGGAGATGTTACTAAAAACGGGTGCACACAGAATCTGGCGCATCTGTGCATAGCAACAACCACCCCCCTGGTCAGACAGGGTCACCCGCACCACCCCTCTCTCCCAGTTGGTCGGGTCTCACGGTCTGTCGGTCACCCAGTCCCGCACTTGCCCCATCTTGGTTGCGGGTGGGCAGCACTCCTACGGGCACTGGTTTCTATTGGGTCGTCTCCTCCTCTGCATCATGGCGGCTTCTGCTGTGCGTCTCCTCCCTCCTAGGCATGCAATAGGATCACCTGTCCTTTCAGCCAATCGGGTGATGGGTCACAGGACCCGTTTCCCGATTGGCCGGGAGGAGGTTCAATGTGGCAATAGCGAATTTTCATTCGCTATTGTCAAACAACTGGGTGGGCTTGGAGTGCAGTGTCCGCGTCCCAGGCCCACCCTTTTTTTTTTAAGCCTATTAGAGCCTCTAGCTCTAAATCACATGCTTCAAAAAAAAAAAAAAAAATCGATAGTCCAGCGCCCTGTATGTAGATTAGGGGGACGGACGCATGGATAGGGACGATAGGCGACTGTGCGCCCCTAACGGACAGGCCGCCACTGCGTTTCAGTGCCGTCTTAGACCCCTTTCACACTGGGGCGGTTTTCAGGTGCTTTATCGCTGTAAATAGCCTCTGATAAGCGCCTGAAAATCGCCTCCCATTCACACTAGGGCGGTTTGGGAGAGCTGTATTTAGCGTTCCCAAAACGCTGTGACGATTGCAATGAATGGGCGAAGCACCTGAAAAGCGCTGCAACACAAAAGAGCTTTTAACCCCTTCTTTGGGGTTAAAAGTTCCCCGCTATAGCGCCAACGCGGCCGCAGTGTGAATGCAGCTTCATATCAGCCTGGGCCCACAGTACTGATGCACAAAGGAGGAGGCGTACTGATGATGTCATGTTTTCAGAAAGCTATGTACAGCACCCTGCTGGCCCCTCCCACCTGCCACAATATGCTTGCACTGCATAGAGAAGTACAGAGATCCAGCGATGACACGACTAAGTAAAAAATAAGGTATGTAATGAAAGGTTTTAGTTAAAAATGTCATCAGCATGTTGATGAGGGAGGGACAAAGGAAGGCAAAATATGAGCAGATTAAAACGACAGCTTTAACCACTTCCGGACCGCCGCACACCGATATACCTTATAACTTTGAAGAGGAATATTGTTATGGCAGCAGCTAGCTGCCATAACCCCGGTATCCTCTTCTTTGGCCAGCAGTCCGGTTTCTGATAATAGTGGTCTCTGTGGCGGATTCGCCGCAAGATCACTTTTATCAGAAGCGGGTGAGGGCCCCCCCCCTCCCGCCGTGCTCCGGTGCCCTCCGCGGCTTACCAGAGCCGTCGGCAGCAGCGGAGACGATTAGATGCTGTCCCTTGGGTGACATGGAGACGAGTGAGGGGAAGATGGCCCCCACCCGTCTCCATATCATTGCAGGGCGGAAGCGACGTCCAAACGTCACTTCCGCCCATAGCTCTTAAAGGGCCTTTTTTTTTATTATTATTTTAAATGACAAAATTTTTTTTTTTTTTTATTGTATTTTAGTGTAAATATGAGATCTGAGGTCTTTTTGACCCCAAATCTCATATTTAAGAGGTCCTGACGTGCTTTTTTTCTATTACAAGGGATGTATACATTCCTTGTAATAGGAATAAAAGCAACACATTTTTTTTTTTTTAAAGAATAGTGTTAAAAATAAAAAGGTAAAATAAATAAGACATTTTTTTTTTTTTTAAATGCGCCCCGTCCTGCTGAGCTCGTGTGCAGAAGCGAACGCATATGTGAGTAGCGCCCTGCATATGAAAACGGTGTTCAAACCACACATGGGAAGCATCGCCGCGATCCTTAGAGCGAGAGCAATAATTCTAGCCCTATACCTCCTCTGTAACTCAAAACATGCAACCTGTAGAATTTTTTAAACGTCGCCTATGGGTTAAGGGTAAAAGTTTGTTGCTATTCCACGAGCGGGCGCAATTTTGAAGCGCGACATGTTGGGTATCAATTTATTCGGCGTAACATTATATTTTACAATATAAAAAAAAAAAAAAAAATGGACTAACTTTACTGTTGTCTAATTTTTAATTCAAAATGGTGTATTTTTTCCAAAAAAAAAGTGCAAGACCGCTGTGCAAATACGGTGTGACAAAATATTGCAACAACCGCCATTTTATTCTCTAGGGTGTTAGAAAGAAAAAATGTATAATGTTTGGGGGTTCTACGTAATTTTCTAGCAAAAAAAAATGTTTTCAACTTGTAAACACCAAATCTCAGAAAGAGGCTCGGTCCTTAAGTGGTTAAATGACAGGACACCCGTCCTTCACCAAGCCAAGGCACAAGTAATGTGAGCGATGTTATAGGATCAACGTGGGTTCCTGAAGGTTTATGGAGTGAATTAATATCTCTGCTCTACAAGGACAGCGATGTACGCTCTGCCACGTCTGGTATAACAACATAGCTTTATGGGATTAGCAATGTTGTCATCAACATGCCCTTTATAGGGGGGGAGCTAAATGTCAATAATTCTGCAACTGAATACCTGGAGCAGCCAACAGGCTGATGAAGCAAAGTCTATATTAGGGGGATCCGGAGTGAGTGCCGTGCTCTTTAGCAGGATTTAATAGAATGCACAAAAGATCTATTGTTCTCGGGAGAAAATACAGCACTAAGTGACTTGACTTCTTAAAGGACCAGTACAGTGATTCATCAAAGATTACTCAGTCGAGCTTTCACCGCACCTTTTACCTGAATGTAGTTTTGGAAGGTGACTTTTCACATGCTTGTCGGTTCATATTTCTTATGCCCCGTACACACGGTCGGATTTTCCTACGGAAAATGTGTGATAGGACCTTGTTGTCGGAAATTCCGACCGTGTGTGGGCTCCATCACACATTTTCCATCGGATTTTCCGACCCACAAAGTTTGAGAGCAGGATATAAAATTCTCCGACAACAAAATCCATTGTCGGAAATTCCGATCGTGTGTACACAAATCCGACGGACAAAGTGTCACGCATGCTCAGAATAAATAAAAAGATGAAAGCTATTGGCCACTGCCCCGTTTATAGTCCCGACGTACGTGTTTTACATCATCGCGTTTAGAATGATCGGATTTTCCGACAACTTTGTGTGACCGTGTGCATGTAAGACAAGTTTGAGCCATCGGAAAAAATCCTAGGATTTTGTTGTCGGAATGTCCGAACAAAGTCCGACCGTGTGTACGGGGCATTAGTCTGTCATATTACTACAAATATCCTTTAATTCTCCCTCTAGTGGTTATCTGTACATCACTTTATTTAATCGCTCTACTAAAAAAATGCTGAGAATAATTCAACTAAAAGTGGAGCTTCACCCAAAAGTGGAACTTCCGCTTATACGCTTCCTCCCCCCCTCCGAGGCCACATTTGGCACCTTTCAGGGGGAACAGGGACCTGATAGGTCCACTTCCAGAGATGGGGGCCGTGACCCGATCTCCCGGAAGTTCGCCCCGCCTCCTCCTCCTTCCCCCACCGCCGGGCCGATTAGAAAGCCCAGTGTGCTTACGCAGTAGGGAACCACCTCTGAAGGCTTCACTGCCGGGTTCCCTTACCAGAAATTGCAGCAGCAGCACCCAAGAGTTGATCCGAAGATCGGTTGGGGTGCAGTCATCGCGGGCTCCCTGGACAGGTAAGTGCCCTAATATTAAAAGTCAGCAGCTATAGTGCTGATTTTTAATTTTTTTCCACCCAGGCTGGACCTCCTCCTTAAGGACCCTTTCACACTGAGCCGCGGCCACGTTAGCGCTAAAGCGATGCTCATTTAAGCCCCGCTTTAGTGCTGTTTAAGCGGCGCTTTTTGGGCGCTACCCTGTTTCCCCCAAAATAAGACCTAGCGTGATGGTCAGTGATGGCTGCAATATAAGCCCTACCCCCCAAATAAGCCCTACCCTGTTTCCATGAAAATAAGCCCTACCCTGAAAATAAGACCTACTTGGACTTTAACTAGGGCTTATTTGGGGGTAGGGCTTATATTGCAGCCATCACCGACAATCACGCTAGGTCTTATTTTTGGGGAAAAAGGGTAGTGGAGTGCTTTTAACCCCCAAAGAAGGGGTTAAAAGCGCCCGGGTTGCAGCGCTTCCGAAGTGCTTTTCAGGCGCTTTGGAAGCGATGCCCATTCATTTCAATGGGTAGGGAGTTTTGAAAGCGATGTATACATGGCTCCCAACCTCCCCAAAGATGCTGCTTGCAGGACTTTTTCCAACGTCCCGCAAGTCCACCGCCCCAGTGTGAAAAACGTCACACTGAAATGAATGGGAGGCGGTTTTCAGGCGCTATTTAGAGGCTATTTCTAGCACCAAAACGCCTGAAAACCACCTCAGTGTGAAAGGGGTATAAAGGATAAGCCAGACGCAGAGTATAATATTTTCAATCACACAAATAATAAATGCATTTAGAGGAGCAGAAAGACGAAACTGGGTCTGCATACAGAAAAGGCAATACAGCAACTTAATCTTCATTGCATCGGAGTGCCGCAAACCAAAAGCACTGTTTAAGGCCTCATGCACACTGGACGTTATAAAAAGGCCAGTAACGTAAGCTGTAGAGGGACTTTTTCAGCGTTTTTGTAGTAGCGTTTTTGGCGTTTTTTTAGCTGTAGCATTTTTTAGCAAAACTATACTCCCATAAAAGCTTATGGCTCAAAAACGCTGATTAAAAACGCAGAACAGCGTTTTTCCAGCTGAAAAACTCCAGTCAAAAGCCACTAGTTCTGTGTTTCTTTCCAGCTAGAAAATGCCCCTGCCAAAAACTGCTGATAACAGCCTGTGTGTGCATGGACACATAGGATAACATGCTGGGTAGTTTACTGACTGCAGGAAAGAAAAAAAAAAAAAAAAGTCTGAAGCCAAAAACAGCCTCTGTAAAAACGTCCAGTGTGCGAGATGCCTTATTCATTTTTTATATTTAAAGCAAACGCCCCCCATCCATCCATGTCTCCATGCTTTATTTTGTTGAGAAAAATCCCCCCCCCCCCCCCCAACATTTCTGGCCGTGTCCATTTTGAGTAAGGGCAAATGATTCATGGAGCATTTGCTTCCTGTAATCCATCTGCCCTTTCCTACATGCATACCTGAGCTAAGTATGCTTAGCTGAGAAAACCCCTCCTCCCCTGCTGAATACTCCTGGGATGTATTAAATCATTTGCCAAGGCAGAAAACCAGGAAGTAACTGATGTTTAAAAAAAAATAAATAAATAAAAAGTTTAAAACAAGTAAATACGATATACTTTCCTATCTATTTAATAATGTTTGGCAGCATGGGGATTAAAAATAAATCGATGTCGATTGGGAGAGTGAAGTTCCACTTTAAAAATTGCATGTTCTCGGTTTCACAAAAATTGAAAAAGGTGAATACTGAATGACACAACCCACAGCAACATATGAGCTCAACCAAAAGTCATAGTTCAGCCAAAGTTAGGTGGGCTGCATAGTCCCTGGCTCAGTCATTCTCAACCAGCTGTTCCTCTAGCTGTGACTGATTGACCTCCCATTTGATGATGTCTGCATATTTTCGGGTCCAGGGCCACTTAGCAGAGCCAGCTGCATGAAACCAGCGATCTTTCTGGCTGTCTGCAATAGTGATTGCTTGCCATTGTAAGCACCATTCAGCCTCCTGGCCGCGACGGACGAGGGCATTCAGCCTCCTGGCCGCCAACCGACGGGGGGGCATTCAGCCCCACTGGCCGCCACTGACGAGGGCATTCAGCCTCCTGGCCGTCACCCGACGGGGGCATTCAGCCTACTGGCTGCCACCGACGGGGGCATTCAGCCTACTGACGGCCAACCGGCGGGGGGCATTCAGCCTACTGGCCGCCAATGTAAGTTGCATTCCTCCCACTGACCTCCAGTGAGTTGATTTTAGCAGGGGTTCTCCGGGATCTGAAAATTATTTAAAGGGTTCCTCAGGAGTTAAAGGTTGAGAAAGACTGCCCTGGCTTATATATTATGATTACACAGTCAACGAATTGGAGTGTGCATGTTTACGCAGTTCTCAGTCTAAAGAAGGATTGGGCTTGGTGGTTTTATCTTCCAACTATGAAGTCATGTGTGAGGACACCTTTATCCTCCTGTAGAGCTCAAGGACAACTTCACTTTTTGCCTCCCATCCCCTCAGTGAAGGCACCCTGAATGTCTAGCCCTGGCCAAGCAATCCTACCACCGACATAGACCATGCCATCTCCTCTTCATTCTGTGCATGGGCACCACAGCCCCATTTATTTCTAAAGACCTGGTCTGGCTTTTCCAATAGGAATGAACAGGCAGCAGCAAGCACGTGCAGAAAATTGTATAATGTACGGCCAGATTTACTCCCGTTCATTGTAGACTTCACCACATTCTTCAGAATTCATACTTTCGAACTTGCTGGATGCCTGTGTCCCCCATGGTGTGCTGTGCTTCTATCCCCTGAACCCTACATCAGTGCTGCGTCCTGTAGGGGGGGGGGGTCGAAGAAAGGAGCCACAGTGTGCGTCACTGGACACAAGCATCCAAAACTTCCAGAAGTCTGAATGAGGTTGCAACACTGGAAGGGAGCGATGGTAGGAGACATGAGCCACCAGGGAGGTTAGTAGATAGCATGTGTAAGCAATCGACATGGTCACTAAGTAAGGGACTGACTAGCCGCGCCAGATTTTATTCTCTCATTCCACAAGCACATCCTAATCGTGACCCACGTCATTTTGTTTGGACAAGGAGATGACACTTGGTGGAGAGAAGATTTGATTTAGGGAACACAATTCCCTAGTGCATAAAAGAATATACAGTTTCAGAGAAGGTCATTTTCTAGCAAATAAAAGTTAATAGTAGACACCTTCTAGGTCTAAATCTTCTGAGACTTTTGCTGTAAAATGTTTGACCCGATCACTTTAAGGTTGGCATTAGAGGCCACTTACCAAGCGTGTTTATGCCAACAAAAAAGGAGAGAATCATGGAAACCTCCAATAGTGGCTTACGGTGAAACCTTAATGCTCCCCCAAGGTAAGCAGGCTTGAGGTGTTCAAAGACTGCTTATCCCACCCAGGCCAGACTGGATGCGATTCCTAGAATCAGAGCAAAACCTGCAACGTGTCTGTAATGCCATTATTTTTTAAATGGTACCCCAAACACAATTGTCATTTGAAAAAAAACCCCGCTAAAACACGGGGCGCCAATTGCGCCTGGTTCAGGGCCAAAATTTGGTACATGAGCTTCTTAGGTCACATTTTTGGAGTGGAGGGAGGCCTATTCAAAATGAATGGTGCCCCTCCAAAAATATGCCAAAAAATGTGATGTGGTAGCGATTTTTTTTCCTGAAACCAGGAAAGAAAATTGCTAGATTCCCCCATCAACACTTATGCCCCGTACACACGGTCGGACTTTGTTCGGACATTCCGACAACAAAATCCTAGGATTTTTTCCGACGGATGTTGGCTCAAACTTGTCTTGCATACACACGGTCACACAAAGTTGTCGGAAAATCCGATCGTTCTAAACGCGGTGACGTAAAACACGTATGTCGGGACTATAAACGGGGCAGTGGCCAATAGATTTCATCTCTTTATTTATTCTGAGCATGCGTGGCACTTTGTGCATCGGATTTGTGTACACACGATCGGAATTTCCGACAACGGATTTTGTTGTCGGAAAATTTTATATCCTGCTCTCAAACTTTGTGTGTCGGAAAATCCGATGGAAAATGTGTGATGGAGCCCACACACGGTCGGAATTTCCGACAACAAGGTCCTATCACACATTTTCCGTCAGAAAATCCGGCCGTGTGTACAGGGCATAACTATGTTGATGAGGGAAGCCCTCACATAGAGACATGGTGTTCTCCTGGCGGGGGTCAGGGGGAGCTGTCCCTGCTGGGAGAACACAGTGATTACTGCTAGCAGCTATAATAGCTGCTAGCAATAATCGCATGTAAAATCCAACAGGCTGGTGGCACCCAAGTTGATCAATCAATTTGGGTACATTTAGCCTGTCCATACATGGTTTGAATTTTGCCTGGTGCCTGATGAACAGTCCTAGATTCGATCTGGCTATAGGGTCCCTTGACAAATATTCATGATTTGACTTAGTAGTCCTTTTATCTTAGCTCTTTTGTTACTAGGGTCATTTAGGGCCCATTCACATCATGTGCATTAGGCTATGTTGATCAACCCAGGCTCAACACTGTGACAAGCCAAAATCCATTGTTTCCAATAGGCACTGTTCACACCAATAGGTTGCATTTAAATGCAACATGCGTTAAAAATGTGCAAGGCGGTGTGCTGAACCGCTACTCACATCAACCAACGAATAATCACCTTTTTCAACAAGTTTTCCAACACAGTGACATTTTATCCATGCCGATGCACAGCAGCTCAGTGTTGTGAATGAGGCACATAAGAAGCAATTATCTTCTATGTACCCTAGTGTTAGCCTGCATTTATCCAGTGCGGAAAAATACAGGTTGCTGGACATAGTACGAACCAGCCCTAGTAGAACGAGAATTTGATCGTTTGTCCCTCAAAAGAAGGGTGACAGGCTTCTCGCGATTTTTAAAGTCATGTTTTGGAGCAACTGCAGCGTCTCTCGCATGTCAAAAATCGCATTGCGTGTTTTGCAAAGATTGCCACGCAATTTGGAATCGCAAGCAGAATCATCATGATTCGGCCTGCAATTCAAAATCACGAAGTGTGAATGGAGCCTAAAGCTAGATACTCACTATACAATTTTCTGTAGATTTTTTTCCTTCAGATTTACTAAAACCATATAATATGAGGTCAAACCTTAAGAGTTTCAATTTGTATGCAATCAGGCAGGCCCTTGCACTACATGGTTTTGGTAAATCTAAAGGAAATCAGACAACAAAAGTTGGTATAGTGTGTATGGGATTTTAGGCTGGCCATACAGTATACAATTTTCCTTTAGATTTACTAAAACCATATAATATGGAGGTCAAACCTAAAACAATTGCACCACATAGTTGAAGGTAAATCTAAAAGGAAATTAAACAAGAAAATTGTATTATGTATGGCCAAGCTCTTTTGCCTGCAGCACAGATTAGCCCCAAGGCAGTGGTGTGAACTGGAGTTTAGTCACAAATATATATATATAAAAAAAAACAAAAAACAAAAAACAAAAACAAAAAAAAAAAACACAACAAATATTATATAAGTAAGGTTAAAAAAATGGATAATATATATATCCACACAAACACAGGATTATAAATAAATACACACATACATAAAGAACACCATATACTGTACAGAACATACACCCATTCATAATACAACACACTCACTCATTTACATCTCATTATGTCCTTTGAGAGCCATATAAATTCATTTCAATGCTAATTGATATAATTACATGACACTGCTGTCTGTGAAGATAAACTTCCACTTGCTAAAAGTTCAAAACTTTTTCGCACTTTTGTGGGGTAAACAGCACATTTAAAGGGCAAATAAACATAATAGAAAAAAGCCTCAATGCACTGCATTTACTGGCAAATGGAGCCGATTTGAATAATGCCCTTTAAATGCAATTAGACCTTTACTGCAAGTGAAATGAGGAGGTATTGTGTCATGTAATGGCCTGGAGAAAGGTGGATGATAAAGGGCTATTTAATGACATAGGTTGAAGGACGATAATTTGTGGTAACTGTAGAGCCCTGCCGCAAACACAAGTGTCAACATGCTAAGGGATATGCTGGAAGTTGTAGTTCAAGAATAAGGAGAGGGAAGGAAGTTACCTTGTCTCATGCAATTAAAAAGAGATATATATACATATACACACACACACACACACACACACACACACACACACACACACACACACACACATTTTTCTTTTATTATTATACAGGATTTATATAGTGCCAACGGTTTGCCCAGCAATAAAAAAAAAAAAAAAGGTAGACATTACAGTTACATTACAATTTGGTAGAAGAGGAATCAAAGAGCCCTGCTTGTTGGAGCTTACAATCTAAGAGAGTCAATTGATACAACAAGGTAATAGCTGTGGGGATACACACACACACACACACACACACAGATAGATAGATACATACAGATATATAATGTATGTGTATATATCTGTAGATACGTATGCATGTATCTATCTATATATAGATATATAAAGCTCACTCTCTCTATCTATTCATCCAAATTGAACAACTTTAAGACTAAAAATATTGTAAATGCAGGTAGTACAGAGGGGAGTGATATTTTCCAACACACAGCTCACTTCCGGTCTAGTAACCCCATAGAGAGAGAGAGAGAGGAAAAAAAAAAAAAACCTGTCACTTTTAAGCCTCCTGTAGCCTAAAATGGCAGCGAACAGAACAATAGGCTGTACAGCAGACTCCATACTCTCCAAATGTCTGTTTACACACATATAGAAATTCTATTATTGGTACTAGAACACAGGGTCATGCTTCCGCATGGATCTACCTTCCTACATGGGGGGGGGCTCCTAAGTTTTTATTGTAAACGGGGGCTGTCTAGCAATGTTGGCCCACTCGGCCTTTGTAGACATGATTGGGTCACTGAATTAAAAACAAGCACTAATAGTTTATTTACAAATAAAGAAAGTTGTGATCTTATCTAGGAAGAGAAAACAAACAATGTACAGTACAAAATAATGTACTTATAAATAATTATGTTGGGTGAGAATCCACAGATTATCCAGTGATGGGTATTGCAAAGCAACATTCTATAGGTGAGCACACAATACAGGGGAAGACATGTTCTATAGGTGAGCACACAATACAGGGGAAGACATGTTCTATAGGTGAGCACACAATACAGGGGAAGAAATGTCCTATACTGTAGGTGAGCACACAATGCGGAACAAGCAATATCCTATAGGTGAGCACACAGCATAAGGAAAGCAATGCTGTATAGGTGAGTACGTAATACATGGAAAACAATATTCTATAGAGGAGCACACAATACAGGGGAAGCAATATACTATAGGTGAGCACATAATACAGAACAAGTTATGTTCTATAGACCAGTATACAGCATAGGGAAAGCAATGCTGTATAGGCGAGTACATAATACATGGAAAACAATATTCTATTAGAGTAGTGCACAATACAGAACAAGCAATGTTCTATAGGTGAGTGTACAATACAGGGGAAGCGACACTCTATAGGTGAGCAAACAATATAGGAGAAGCGATGATCTATAGGTGAGCACACAATATAGGGTAAGCATTGTGATATAATAGAGCACACAATACAGGAGCAGCAACACTCTAGGTGAGCACACAATATAGGGGAAGCAATGCTCTATATGTGAGCAAACAATATAAGGGTAAGAATGTGTTGTAGGTAAGCACACAATACAGGAAAACAAGCAGAGAACACAACACAGGCTCCTGTGTATGCTTTTCTTATAAATGGGGGCTGTCTAGCAAAGTTGGGCCAATCGGCCTTTGTTTGTAGAGATGATCGGGTCACTGAATTTAAACAACAGGCACTAATAACTTATTTTTAAACAAAGTAAGTTTGGATCTCATCTAAGAAGAAAATGTACAAAACGTTCATATTGTACCTATAAATAATTATGTTGGGCGAGCAGCCAAGAAATACCCAGGGATTGCTCTTGCAAAGCAATGTTCTTCTATAGGTGGGAACACGATACAGGGGAAGCAAGCAACAATCTATAGGTGAGCTCTCAGTACAGGAAAAGCAATGTTCTATAGATGCACACCAGTACAGGGAAGGCAATGTTCTATAAGTGAACATTTAATACAGGGCAAGCAATACTCTATAGGTGAGCACACAATAGAGGCCTAGCAATGTTCTATAGTTGTACACGTAATGCAGGAAAAGCAGTGTTCTATAGGCAAGCAACGTTGTTTAGGTAAAACACACATTACAGGAAAAGCAACATTCTATAGGTGTTCACACAATACAGGAGAAGCTATGTTCTGTAGGTGTACATTCAATACAGGGAAAGCAATGCTATATAAATCCTGTAGAATAATGATATTAATAATATATAGGTGATCACACAATAGAGGCCTAGCAATGTTCTATAGGTGAGCATGTATTACAGGGGAAGCAATGTTGTAATGGCGAACACTTATTACAGGGAAAGCAAAGTTCTATGAATGAACACTCAATACCGGGGAAGGAATGTTCTATAGGTGAGCACACAATACAGGAAAAACAATGCTCTATAGGAGGAGCACACAATACAGAACAAGGAATGTCTTTTAGGTGAGTACAATACAATACACAGACCCCAATATATACCTTTTGTGTAATGGAGACTAGTTAGCCTTTGTTTGTAGAGGTGACTCCATAACTCAACACTAATAATTTATTTACACATTAAAAAGTTTTGGAGAACACAATGAAGAAAATTTGGCTGATAAATCTTAGCACCATGTCCCAATATTCAAAAGATCTATAAAGTAAAAAATACTTGCTGGGACTTTTAGGATGCTGAGAAAAAAAAAATATAAATAATAATAATATAATTTTTATATATATATATATATATATTTTCATATATTACATACAAACCTTTAGATACATTGACGATGTTATCCATTCTGTGCCACTCTTAGTGATTCTATGGGACAGCGTTTCCCACATTTTCTGGTCTTGTGCTGCCTTTTCATTTATTATGACTTTTCTTTTTATTCTATACATTTAACAGCTTTTGTGTTACATTTAAAAAAATAAATAAAAAAACAACACACAGATTTTTATCCTATTTGATTATCTTGAAGGAGAACATTTCTTTGCACCGCAAAGTTCCTGGCAGTTATTTATGACTTTACAAAGTTTTGATCTCATTTAGGAAGTAAAAAGAAAAACAACAACAACAACAACAACATGGCACAAAAGTTTAGGATGGCTTTTATATTTATAAAAAAATATATATCTTGAAAGATAAAGATTCTCAGCACCCCAGAAGTTCCGCCAGACATTGAGGACTTTTATGGACATTAAAAAGTTTTGATTCTATTTAGGAAGTAAAAAGAAAACAAATGTAGAAAAGTTTAAAATGTATCTAAAAAGAATTCTTCTGGTGGAGCACCCACAGATGATCAGATGGGAAGCTCTATAGGTGATCATACAATGAATATGTATATTGTAGATCCAGTTTTATATTTATACAGGCCTCCCCCCCCCCCCACACACACACACCACCCCCTCCCTCCTCTACTCACTTTGCTTGAGCTTCATCCAGGCTCTGGTCTGTAATGGTCATGATCTGTTGTAAAATATCACCAATGTCTTGCTTCCTGGGCTCCCCATTGTCTGAAGAGGCGTCATGCATGGGGTGGGGGGTGAGGGTCTGGGGCCCCCCATGAATTGGGAGCCCTGGAATTCCGACCCCCCTGGCCTGGAGTAGTCTGCCTTGCTCATCCATGCTGGGCTGATCTCTCACTGTCCTTCCTGACGATCTGTTTTCCTTTCTGATCTCCAAATCAGCCTTGTCCTTCAATCCCTACAACTCCACCGATCCCTCCTACTCCTCCTCCTCCTCCTCCTCCGACCTGGCTGGACTCCCCGGATCCCTTCCTCCACAAGTCCTTCACACACACACTGTGTCCGGGCTGAGGATCCCCGAGGATCTGCTGAGGATCTGGCTGGAGGTCCTGGAAGTCCTACAATCACTGCGATCTCCTGGCTGGATGGAGCATGTTGGGGGAGGGCTGTCAGGGGGGTGACCCCGCTTTCTGGGGATCCAGGCTCCGGAGGCGATGGAGGAAGAGGCTGGGGGGAGAAAGAGGAGTGTATAATGTGAGGAGGAGAGGAGGGAGGAGGAGGAGGAGGAGGAGGAGGAGGAGGAGGAGGAGGAATGTGACTCTGCTGCCTCTCCCCTCTCCGGGATTCATCATCACAGCTCTCTGCTGCCTCCTCACTGCCGCTCTCCATACACACACCTCCCCGGGAGACACCGCAACAATGTAACCTCTACTACTACTACACACTGCAACAATGTAACCACTACTACTACTACACACTGCCGCTCTCCATACACACACCTCCCCGGGAGACACCGCAACAATGTAACCTCTACTACTACTACACACTGCAACAATGTAACCTCTACTACTACTACACACTGCAACAATGTAACCTCTACTACTACTACACACTGCAACAATGTAACCTCTACTACTACACATCGCAACAATGTAACCTCTACTACTACTACACATCGCAACAATGTAACCACTACTACTACTACACACTGCAACAATGTAACCTCTACTACTACTACACACTGCAACAATGTAACCTCTACTACTACACACTGCAACAATGTAACCTCTACTACTACACATCGCAACAATGTAACCTCTACTACTTACACACTGCAACAATGTAACCTCTACTACTACTACACACTGCAACAATGTAACCTCTACTACTACTACACACTGCAACAATGTAACCACTACTACTACTACACACTGCAACAATGTAACTTCTACTACTACACACTGCAACAATGTAACTTCTACTACTACACACTGCCACTCTCCATACACACACCTCCCCGGGAGACACCGCAACAATGTAACCTCTACTACTACTACACACCGCAACAATATAACCTCTACTACTACACACTGCAACAATGTAACCTCTACTACTACTACACGCTGCAACAATGTATCCTCTACTACTACTACACACTGCAACAATGTATCCTCTACTACTACTACACACTGCAACAATGTATCCTCTACTACTGCACACCGCAACAATGTATCCTCTACTACTACACACTGCCACTCTCCATACACACACCTCCCCGGGAGACACCGCAACAATGTAACTACTACTACACATTGCAACAATGTAACCTCTACTACTACACACTGCAACAATGTAACCACTATTACACACTGCCACTCTCCATACACACACTTCTCCGGGAGACACCGCAACAATGTAACCTCTACTACACACCGCAACAATGTAACCACTACTACTACACTCTGCAACAATGTAACCTCTACTACTACACACCTCAACAATGTAACTACTACTACACACTGCAACAATATAACCTCTACTACTACTACTACACACTGCCATTGTAACCACTACTACACACTGCCACTCTCCATACACACACCTCCCCAGGAGACACTGCAGCAATGTAACCACTACTACACACTGCAGCAATGTAACCACTACTACACACTGCAGCAATGTAACCACTACTACACACTGCAGCAATGTAACCACTACTACTACACACTGCAGCAATGTAACCACTACTACTCCTCATTGCCACTCTCCAAACACACACCTCCCCGGGAGACACTGCAACAATGTAACCACTACTACTACACACCACGAGTAGATACATTATACACATACAATATGACCTCCTACATCACCAGAGGGCATTGTGCCCTTCTTCATCCTTTTCCATCCCCCGCTGGTAGATAGATACTACTACACACTACAGCAGTGAAAGTACTGCTAATATGTTTATTGCTACTACACAGTGCAACAAATGTAGCTGCTACTACTACTACACACTGCAACGATGCGACCACCTCCATCCACCCAGAGAGCATTATCCCCTGTTCTATCTTGTGGCATCTTCCCAAGAGTTACCACACTCTGCAACAATGTAACCACATACATCCACCTAGAGAACATTGAACCCGGCTCCATCCTGTGCCATCTCACTGGGAGATGCTACTGTGCTGAATGAATGACACCACCTACATCTGCCTAAAGGGCATTGTCCCCTGTTCTCTTCTTTGCCATCTCCCCGGGAGATACTACACACTGCAACAATGTAACCACCCACATTCACCCAGAGGGCATTATCCTCTACTCCATCTTCCCCAGGCCAGGAGATTCTACTTCACACTGCAACCATGTAACCACCTCCACGTGCCCTAAGGGTATTGTCCTCTGCTCCATCCTGTGAGCTGAGTGGAGAGGACAGGCTCACTGACACACATTGCCCTGACAGGTCTATGCACCCGGCTGCTGCTTCCATCTTCTCAAAGGTTAAATGTACAGCTTCAGATATACTTACATGTTTATTATTAAGAATTGTTATCAAAAATAAAAAGCCAATTCACATCCGTTATCTTTTTCATTTGTCAATGCAAGTTAATAAAGGATTTTGACAGTAAGGTGCGGGGAAATCCCCTGGAAGGGCCCAGTCACACTACTGTGGGGGGTAACATAACCAATAACCAGTGCGGTACTGTAGTTTGTAGCAATGCACATTACAGGTGCATCTCAAAAAATTTGAATAACGTCAAAAAGTGAATTTATTTCAGTGATTCACTTCAAAAAGTGAAACATATTTTATATAGATTCATTACACGCAGAGTGATATATTTCAAGCATTTCTTTCTTTTAATTTTGATGATTAAGGCTTACAGCTAGGGAAAACACAAAATTCAGTATCTCAGACAATTTAAATATTTTATAAGATCAATAAAAAAAAGGATGTTTAATACAGAAATGTTGTCTTACTGAAAAGTATGTCCATGTACAGTATAGTAAGCACAATACTTGGTCGGGGCTCCTTTTGCATGAATTACTGCATCAATGCGGCGTGGCATGAAGGTGATCAGCCTGTGGCACTGCTGAGGTGTTATGGAAGCTCAGGTTGCTTTGATAGCGGCCTTCAGCTCGTCTGCATAGTTGGGTTGGTGTCTCATCTTCCTCTTGACGATCCCCCCATATTCTCTATGGGGTTTAGATCAGGCGAGTTTGTTGGCCAAATCAAGCACAGTGGTACCAAGATCATTAAACCGGGTATTGGCATTTTTGGCAGTGTGCCCACACTGCTGCTGGAAAATGAAATCTGCATCTCTATAAAGCTGGTCAGCAGAGGGAAGCATGAAGTGCTCTAGAATTTCCTGGTAGAGGGCTGCGTTGACTTTGGGCTTGATAGAACACAGTGGACCAACACCAGCAGATGGCATGGCTCCCCAAATCATCATGGACTGTGGAAACCTTACACTGGACCTCATGCAACTTGGATTCTGTGCCTCTCCACTCTTCCTCTAGACTCTGGGAACTTGATTTTCAAAGGAGATGCAAAATGTACTTTCATCTGAAAAGAGGACTTTGGACCACTGATCAACAGTCCAGTCCTTTTTCTCCTTAGCCCAGGTAAGACGCTTCTGACGTTGTCTCTGGTTCAGGAGTGGCTTGACACAAGGAATGTGACAGTTGTAGCCCATGCCTTGGATACGTCTGTGTTTGGTGGCTCTTGAAGCACTGACACCAGCCATAGTCCACTCCTTATGAATCTCCCCCACATTCTTGAATGGCCTTTCCTTCACAATCCTCTCAAGGCTGCGGTTATCCCTGTTGCTTGCGCACCTTTTTCTACCACACTTTTTCCTTCCACTCATCATTCCATTAATATGCTTGGATACAGCACTCTGTGAACAGCCAGCTTCTTTAGCAATGACCTTTTGTGACTTATCCTCCTTGTGGGGGGTGTCAATGACTGTCTTCTGGACAACTGTGAAGTCAGAAGTCTTCCCCATGATTGTGTAACCTACTGAACCAGACTGAGAGACCATTTAAAGGCTCAGGAAACCTTTACAGGTGTTTTGAGTTAATTAGATGATTAGAGTGCGACACCATGAGATACTAAGGCTGCTTGGGCAGTGAAAGCTAATCCTCCATGGAGGTAAGTAGGGCAGGGATCAGGGGGGTGGGGAGGGTGTAAAGTGTCCGTTCAGCTTTTCATTTTTAAACTTTAACGCAAAGCTCATATACGCTAAGGCTCCATTCACACTTGTGCAACTCCAAAGTTGCGCCGACTTTGGAGTGTAACTTTGGTGCAACTATGACGCAACTTTAGATGGGTGCAACTTGGATATGACTTTGGCTTTGACCAGTGATAATGGACAACTGTTGCATTGTATAACATTCAGGTACGGCTTTCACTTTTGAGGGTTAACATTGAAGTCTATGGCCCTCAAGTTGCATGAAAGTTGGACCAAAGTAGTGCATGAACTACTGTGAAGTTACTGCAAGTTTAAGGCTGGGTTCACACTATTGCAAATTGGATGCGGGTTTCCAATTCGCATGACAGGAGAGTGTAACCGGCTCTCAATGAAGCCGGTTCACACATCTCCGGGGCGGCCGCGGAGCGCAGTGCAGAAGGGTCCTGTGTTTCAGGTCCGAATTCAGCCAAAAAGTCTGACCTAATTAGGACCTGAAATGGTGACCTGAAATGGTTTAATGCATGATCACATCACAAGAGTAGTGCAAGCGTTTTGGAGTCACGTAGGACCCCCTTCGTCAGGCATGACAAGTCACACAAGTGTGAGTAGAGCTTAACCCAAAGGGATGGTGTGAATTTGCCCCTCAGACGTTTGTCCTCATTGGGATAGTTCCCCTCTGTTGCTGAACCAGCGCCAACTATAAAGCTGACCGCACACACTAGTAGATTGTCGACTTGACAAGTGTCAATTTTTATTTGCTTTTAGCATTTGATTTCGAAATAAAAAGACTTTCCTGAACGAAAACACTGTTAGAATTTTGGTTGAGAAAAATTTTTCACTTAGCCCCTTCAAAATGTCTCATCACTGTGGTGCCCGTGCACCCTTAATGAACAACCTCCCCTGTTCACACCACCGACCACTCTCTGGAAATCCTTAACTTTCTTGTTCCTAGCCTCTCAGTTCATATATCACTCAGGATAAAACAGAGGTTCATAGCGCAATATTGCCAGTAAAAAACAAATGTATTTTTAAATAATGAGATATCTGCTAACATTCTGAAACAGTAAAAACCGCATGTAAAGGTTCAGAATAAGAATCGCCCCCTCATCGCTCTTCCGTACATCGGAGTCACCGGAAATTATGTCACCGGCTCCACCTGACACGTTGCGTCACTGGTCCCGTGACTTCTTCAGGGAGTTTACTTCACTTTGATTAATATTATTAATATTCTTAGCACTTCCTAGTGCGTCTATTTATATATATATTAGGTTTAGGGTTCATCTACAGTTTGAGTTTTACACATAGCAGCGCACAAGTATTTATAATTACAAAATGCTGATTTGACCCCACTAATGATTGGAAAACATAACAAACGTTCTTAAGATGAAAAGTTGCAAACAAAATTCTACTAGTGTATACCAAACCATAGACATGTGCAAGGGGGTGTGCCAGATGTGGCACACCCTAATCACTACGTGCAGTGCTGATTCCCCCTACTGCCCGGGTTTCCCCCTGTGTTGGCCTCTTCCGCCCTGCAGTGCTGCTGGCTTCCCTCTTCTCTCCTCTCCCCCCGGCTGCTGCGGGGGATGTTTCAGGATGTAGAGTGGGGGAAGGGGCTAGCGAATATGTAATTTACTATCCCCTTCCTTTTCTAAATGAACACTCTCGCTCACTGTGTTCCTTCTTAACTGAAGCATAGTAAACTATGTTTATTATGCTTCCATTTGTGAATGAACAGGAAGCCGCTCAGCACAGAGCACTTCACATTCATTCACTGTCCTGAGGCTGCAGAGAAAGTCATGTGTGTTTGAGTTTTGGGTGCACACCCTAATGCAATAGGCTGCACATACCTATGTACCCAACGTAAAGCTTTCTTTGACATTGGTTACAAGGACAAATAGAGGGAGTGAATTCCCTTTACACATCAATAAAAACCCAACCCTTCCCTATTCTATCCATGATAGGGAAAACATTTTGACTTTAACCACTTGACCTCTGGAAGAGTTACCCCCCTTCATGACCAGGCCATTTTTTGCGATACAGCAGTGTGTCACTTTAACTGGCAATTGTGCAGTCATGCAATGCTGAACACAAATACAATTAATGTCCTTTTTTTCCCCACAAATAGAGATTTCTTTTGGTGGCATTTAATCACCTCTGCGGTTTTTATTTTTTGTGCTATAAACAAAAAAAGACCAACAATTAAAAAAAAAAAAAAGCAATGTTTTTTTTTACTTTCTGCTATAAAACATATCCAATAGAAAAAAATGTAAAACATTTTCTTCATCAATTTAGGCCAAAATGTATTCTGCTACATATTTTTGGTAAAAGAGATCCCAATAACCGTATATTGATTGGTTTGCGCAAAAGTTATAGTGTCTACAGACTACAGACTTTGATTTTTATTTTTTTAAATATTTTTTACTAGTAATGGCGGTGATCAGCGATTTTTAGCGGGACTGCGACATTGGTGGCAGACCAATCTGACACTAAGTGACACTTTTTCGGGGACCAGTGACACCAATACAGTGATCAGTGCTAAAAAAAAAAGCACTGTCACTGTACAAAGGACAATGTCAGGGAAGGGGCTAACATCAGGGGCAATCAAAGTGTTAATGTCCCTAGGGGGTGCTTTCTAACTGTGGGGGAAGTGCTTTGACTAAAGGAAAACAGAGATACGTGTTTCCGCTCAGCAGAAACACAAGATCTCCATTTTCCTCTCTGGCAGAACGTCGTTCCGCCTCTCCTGTGAAGGATCGCAGGTGGCTGGCGGCCATTGCGGCTGCCGGACCCGCTGATTGACTCCCCGCTGTCTCCAATCACAGCTCCGGCAAGGTGTGTCCCAGAGGCGATCACAGGAATCACGCACAGGTACGTGATTTTGCGCCTAATGCCCCGTACACACGATCGGAATTTCCATCTGAAAAACCTTGGATGGTTTTTCCAATGGAATTCCGCTCAAGCTTTCCTTGCATACACACGGTCTCTGAACTTTCGACCGCCAAGAACGCGGTGACATACAACACTACGACGAGCCGAGAAAATAAAGTTCAATGCTTCCAAGCATGCGTCGAATTGTTTCCGAGCATGCGTTGGAATTTTGCATGTCGAAATTGCTACAAACGATCGGAATTTCCGATAGGAACTTTTTCCGTCAGAAAAATAGAGAACCTCCTCTCAATCTTTTGCTGGCGCCAGCAAAAGTCCGATGTGAGCTTCTGGTCGGAAATTCCGACCGTGTGTTTGCTCCATCGGACTTTTGCTGGCAGAATTTCCGATTGTGTGTATGGGGCATTAGGGCCGCCCTGTCGCAGTATATGTACATGGGGCGGTCCTTAAGCTGTTAATGAGACATCCAGGGTCTTAAACGGTGCAGTTACCAGGGGTGGCAATGTGTATAAAATCCCCCACTGTCAGGTTGGTGCATCGTCTGGACCTGGCAGTGAAAGGGTTAAAGGCTGGTTCATACCATAGGGTGCGTCTGAGCGGGAGTGTTTTTGGTTTTTTTTTGCAAGGGGCGCATTTTGGGCAGCTCATTAATATCAATGCAAAAAGTAGTGCAGGCACGATTTTTAAAACTGTGCTTCACCAAACCACATGGTGCTACGGTACAATGCATTCTGGCAGCCATGAACGCACTTGTGTTTGCTAGATGCGTGGGGGCGCCGTTAAGAATTATTAGCACCTGCGCGCGTCTGTAGAAGGCGGGCCATTTCCATGCGTTGCGAGAAAACACATGCTTTTGCACGCACTCCCACACCACACCAAGCCATTAATAGGTGATGGCGGCTTTCACACTGATCCCCTGCAAAAATTCATTTTTGCCACGATTTTACAGTGGATTTACCGCTTTTGCGGTGTGGTTTTTTAAAAGGAAATGTGACTCAAAAGCTGCACCAAAAACACATGGGGGGGGGTTGTTTTTACCACGTTTTTGCAGCGTTTTCCATTGCTTTCAATTGGAAAGTACGTTTTTGGTGCGTTTTTTTTTGGCTCCCCAAACATGCTCCTAACCACTTCTGCCCCAGGAAGATTTGGCTGCTCGATGACCAGACCATTTTTTGTGATTTCGGCACTGCGTCGCTTTAACTGACAATTACGCGGTCGTGCGACGCTGCACCCAAACAAAATTGACGTCCTTTTTTTCCCTCAAATAGAGCTTTCTTTTGGTGGTATTTGATCATCTCTGCGGTTTTTATTTTTTGCGCTATAAACAAAAACAGAGCAACAATTTTGAAAAAAACACAATATTTTGTACTTTTTGCTATAATAAATTTCCCCAATTTTTTTTTTAAAAAAAGCTAATTTTTTCTCAGTTTAGGCCGATATGTATTCTTCTACATATTTTTGGTAAAAAAATTGCAATAAGCGTATATTGATTGGTTTGCGCAAAAGTTATAGCGTCTACAAAATAGGGGATAGATTTATGGCATCTTTATTATTATTATTTTTTTTTTTTACTAGTAATGGCGGCGATCTGCGATTTTATCGGGACTGTGACATTATGGCGGACACATCGGACACTTTTGACACATTTTTGGGACCATTGGCATCTATACAGCGATCAGTGCTATAAAAATGCACTGATTACTGTAAAAATGTCACTGGCAGAAAGGGGTTAACACTAGGGGGTGATCAAGGGGTTAACTGTGTTCCCTGACTGTGTGCTCTAACTGTAGGGGGAGGGGACTGACTAGAGGGGATGACGGATCGTGGTTCCTAGCTATTAGGAACTCACAATCTGCATCTCCTCTCAGAACAGAACAGTCCCTGTTCTACCTCTCGTGCCCACGATCGCTTGTGGCCGGCGGTCATCGCGACCGTCGGCCATGAGCATCGCCCTCCCCTCGAGTGCAGCGGGCGTGCGCGTGCCTGCTATTCCGCATAAAGGAGCCGACGTACAGCTACGACGGCTTGCGGGATCGTGCCGGCCTGCCGCAGTATAATGACGGCGGTTGGTCGGCAAGCGGTTAAAGTGATTGTAAGGGTTTTTTTTTTTAAATAACAAACATATACTTACCTCCACTGTGAAGCTTGTTTTGCACAGAGTGGCCCTGAACCTCCTCTTCTGGGGTCCCCCGACGGCTCTTGCGGCTCCTCCCCACATCAGATAACCCCCTAGGAGAAGCGCACTTCCGGGGGATTACCTTGTGGGTGCGCTCCCGAGTCCAGCATTTGGCGTCCATAGCCGTCGAATGTATGACTCAGCCCCGCCCCCCTGGCGCCCGCGTCATTGGATCTGATTGACAGCAGTGGGAGCCAATGGCTGCGCTGCTATCAATCTATCCAATCAAGAGCTGAGAATCCTGGACAGAGGGACAGCGCATCCCCGCCGGGTCAAGTTCCAGGGCTCAGGTTAGTAAAACGGGGGGGCTGGGGAGCCGGTCACTGCCAGATGTTTTTTCACCTTAATGCATAGGATGCATTAAGGCGAAAAAACGCGAAGGTTTACAACACCTTTAAGATGCTGCAAGCAGCATTTTCTTCACCACAACAGAAGCGCACCGCCCCAGTGTGAACACATCTATTGATTTTAAAGGGAAGCATTTTTCTTGAGCTTTTTAGGCACTTTTTTTTTTAATGCAAAAGTGCTTGAAAAACTCCTCAATGTAAAAGGGCCCTTAAAGTGAAGAGTCGCTTTAATAAAACGCGTAATAAAAGCCGCACATATTTATCCCAGTGATAGAACATGTTGGAGGTCACTATTAATGTTTAATATGATTGTCCACCAGCAATGTGTCTCTTCTAATGTGTCATTAACGATGCAATGAGAGCCCATTCTGTCATCCGGCCGGGCTTATTAGGGATGAGATTGGCCCAGATTATGGGTGTGAAGAAGTAATGGGAATGAAGGATGGTGCTGGCCGTGCGGGAAGTCTTGTGTTTGCAGAGTGTGCCGCACATTGATACCCTGGAACACAAAATCTAAATGAAATGTCAGAGTAACAATAAACATGGCGTGCTATCAGGGAGGATGTTTGTTATTGGAGATAGAGGATGAGGGATGGGGTGGGAGATAAGTCAGAGGAAATCACTGATAACAGGGGGTTAGGTCTATTTAGGCACAGGGACAAACACAATGGAGGCCATTAGAGAAGAAGAAAAAAAGTTTGCAATAGTTTCTAAAAGCAGAACTTTTTACATCTATTTATGGGGTTAATTTACTAAAAGCACAACTAGACTGTTCACTCTACAAGGGAATTTTCCCTTAGCTTAGTAAATGAGGTGAAGCTCTGCTGACTTCCATCATCCAATCATGTGCAAGAAAAAATACAGTTTTTTTTAAATTTATTTTCCTTGCATGTGATTGAGTCTTTTTTCACCCCATTCACTATGCTAAAGGAAAATAGACATGTGCAATTCGTTTCGTTCCAAATTTGTTTTATAACAAATTTCGACAAATTAATCGTTAATTTGGAAATATCAGCATTAACGAAAACCAGTTTAAAGAATTTTTCCGTATATTCGTAAATTTGAAAATTCATAAATTTGTAAATTCGGAAATTAGAAATTCGAAAATCTGAAAACCCGAAAATTCAAAATAATAACTAACTAATAATAACTTAACTATTACTAACTATTAAATTATAGGTATTTTAATTTCCTTTCAAATTTGGCTGTTAGTGAACGTAACAAAAACAAATTTATCCAAAGTTACGAATTATCCGAAATAACGAATGCCGTATCTAAACAAATGGAACGTAACAAATTATTAACAATAAATAATAATAATAATAAAACCTTTTTATTATTATTATTTATTATTAATTTGTTCCATTCCATTTGTTTGGATGCGGCATTCGTTATTTCGAATAATTTGTACCTTCGGATAAATTCATATTCGTTTTGTCTACTACTACTAACAGCCAAATTTGAAAGGAAATTTCAATACCTATATTTTAATAGTTAGCTATTATTAGTTAGTTATTTAGTTATTCTTTAGAATTTTTGGATTTTCCTTCTTATTTTCGGGTTTTCAAATTTATGAATTTTTGAATTTAGGAATTTTCGAATTTACGAATTGCGATCATAATGAATGACTTGGAAAAAAAAAAAAAAAAAACGAGCAAATTTTTCGGCAGTGCACATGTCTAAAGGCAAATTCCCTGTAAAAGAAGAGCCCATTTACATTTAGCATGTCAATATCTATCTATCTATCTATCTATCTATCTATCTATCTATCTATCTATCTATCTATCTATCTATCTATCTATCTATCTATCTATCTATCTATCTATCTATCTATCTATCATTATTCTTACACATCTTTATATACTGCCAACAGTTTGCGCAGCGCTCTACAATATAAAGGGAGACAGTACAGTTACAATACAATAAAATACAAGAGGATTAGGAGGGCACTGCTCATAAGAGCTTACAGTCTAATAGGGTGGGGCACGTGGTACAAAAGGTTATAACTGTGGGGGGTGAGCTGATGGAAGTGATAAAAGTTCAGTTATTTGAAGGTGGGATAGGCTTCCCTGGAGAGATGAGTTTCAGCTGACGTCACTCAGCCGGTCCAGGCTCGGGAAAGATCCCCATATGGTCGGTATCCGCCCAGAAGTCTGGACCGACACCTGGCTCAGCCTCTCAGCAATCTGCGAGAGCCTGAGCTAGCCCCTCCTGCCCCCTCCACAGCCCAGTGCTCCAGTGAGAGCCGGAGGGGAGAGCAGAGAGCCACTGACTGACAGTCACGGCTCTCTGCTTAGAGCGGAGGGGAGAACTGAGCGATCAGAGGTGTTTGATTACTCATTTTTCACTGCAGAGCCAGTTGGGGACAGATGCATCATCGGATCAATGCTGCATCCACCTAGGTAAGTATAAATGTTTATTTTTTTCTAAAATCCTGGACTTTTCTTTTAACAAATTCTGGGGCATCATGCATCCTATGTAAAATGACAGTGCTTTATAAAAAAAAAAGATCCTAGGCAATAATTTATGTGTGGTGGGTAGTCATAGATATCCTAGGGTGCCATCCAAGGTTTCCTCCGCACATCATTTTCAGTATCAAAAAGGCTGGAAAATATTAACAATTTCTTGGTCATTATACATGCTACGTACATTGTTGGTGCTATATAAATACCTGTAATGAATACATTTTTAAAAAAATTAAATCTGCAGTCTAGATTCCAGGCCATTATTCAAATGTGGTGGGTAGTCGTAGATGTCCCAGTGTGCCACCCAAGGTTTCCTCCACATACCAATTTTAGTAATTAAATAGGTTGGACTATAGTAACAATTTCTTGGCCATCATACATGCTACATAAATTGGCAGCCCACTATAAATGCCTATAATAAATAAATACAGTCTAGAGCCCAGGCAATTATTCAGGTGTGGTGGGTAGTTGTAGATATCCCAGTGAGCCACCCAAGATTTCCTCCACATACCATTTTGAGTATTGAGAAACTTGAACTACAGAATATTAACATTTTTTTGGTTATTATACATTCTACATAAATTGTTGGTGATATATAAAATAAATGTAATAAATACATATTAAATAAACTCTGCAGTCTAGATCCTAGGCCATAATTTATGTGTGGTGGGTAGTCATAGACATTCCAGTGTGCCACCTAGGGTTTCCTCCGCATATCTTTTTGAGTTTCGAAAAGTCATTATATTTGCTACATAAATTGTTGGTGCCTAATAACTACCTCTAATAAATAATAATAATTAAAAAAAAATAACTCTACTGTCCTGATCCCAGGCCATTATTCAGGTGTGGTTGGTAATCATAGGCACCCCAGTGTGCCACCCATGGTTTCCTTCACATTCCACTTTGAGTATTGAAAAGGTTGGAGTATATTAACAAATTTCTGGGTCATTACATATGCTACATAAATAGCTGGTTGCTATGCATAAATTCTACAGTCTAGAGCCCAAGCCACTATTCAGGTGTGGTGGGTAGTCATGGACGTCCTAGTGTGCCACCCAAGATTTCCTCCACATACCATTTTGAGTATCAAAAAGATTAAACTATATTAACAATTTCTTGGTCATTATACACGCTACATAAATTGTCGGCACTATATAAAAACCTATAATAAAATAGTATAAAAAATCTACAGTCTAGAGCCCAGGCCATAATTCAGGCCATAGACGTCCCAGTGTGCCACCCAAGGTTTCCTCCACATACCAATTTGAGTATCAAAAATGTTGGACTATATGAACAATTTCCTGGTCTTTAGTTTAATGAATGAACTTATATTTTGGACTTCTCTTCTAGGAAGGTATTACTGTACTTGATTAGGTTGGGGATAGAAATGTGAAGACTGTGGTTTTTCTGTAGGAGGATTTGCGATAAGGATCTGCCATTCATCTGACTCTGAGGCCTCCTTATCTGAGATATGTTAGAAGAGGCAGCAGAGAGGTCATCCTGGGATACACCTCCTCTCCTGTACTTCCATTATCTCCTCATTTATTTTCCTTTGCCTTTCAAGCTGTTGGTTTAATTATTTCTGGTGTGAAAGGGGAAGAGCTCTCACCACTGGCCATTTACACTTGAAACAACCTGGAGGGGGTGGGGGGGACATATGAACAGAGGCTCCAGAATTATCCGGGGAATTCCTCAGATAAACAGCTGGGCGCAGGTCCTGCAAAATGACAATTATTGTATTCTTCTATTAAAACCATGCAATGCAGGGGAACCGGCTCTATGGGAATATTACCTTGATGTCTGTTACAGATAGAAGAGCGGGCCATAGAAAGCAGAGAGGATTCTGGGAGAGGGAGACAGGCTAGGAACCATAGAATGCTAGAAGGTGATAAGCGGAGATGGCCCGGAGCATGTGCGGCCGTCTGAAATTAATACAACTGGGTCATGGCGGGTCAAGGCTGCACTGACTATTGGAGCATCCTCGTTGGTAGTTCTATATTTGATAGACAGGCTCCATTCTTATCTTTTATGAAATCCGGAGCCTGGCTACTAGGATTTCCCTGACTTCTTCTCCTCTCTCTGCCTTTCAGTTGTTTCCCCATTGTCCACAGGATCCAATTAAAGCACATATAAATAAAAATAATTATATATATATATATATATATATATATATATATATATATATATATATATATATATATCATTTTTGTTTTTTTTTAGCAGTCCTTAGGTGTAACGGCTGCATTGTTTTGTTTTGTTTTTTTAGATAATCTTGCAAATAACACAATTCCTGATCCTTCATGTCTACACTCGTCGTATCTATGGGGCAACCACCATTGTTGTCACCCAACCTGGACTTCAAACATGTCTGCCTTTGTTCATTTCCATTATATGGTGGATAAATGGGATTAGTAGTTTACACAATAAATATAAAACCCTTTGTGGTGTATTAACAAATTACTGTTTTTACATTTTTCTGAGTAATGCTGATCTCCTCCAGCCTCTTACAGTCACTTCCCGCCTACATGCCCCTACTCCAGCATCATTGTTCTGGCCTGGCTCCCTAATAGGGGACAACAGTGGTCTATGACTTCAATGTGTGTTACCATGGCCACTCGTAGGTTCCACCCGGGCCAGATGTTACCTCCGAACAATATCTTCTAACAATTCGTATCTAAACTGCTGAACAAAAATGTAATATGTTGCTGTAGCATCCTCCTAGGTAAGTGCTAAAAGAGAGTATAGTTTTTGATCTTTTTGCTTACCAGGAAGAGTGCTCTGCCTACCAGGGAGCGGGATCTATTGGTTAGGTCTGCTCATTGTGCTCAGGTGCAGCTCAGCTTGTCAGACTTACCACACTGGTCCAATAGGGGGGCATATTGGACAGTGGGAGGGGACCTGGCAAGTGAGTGCACAGGCTTTGTTACAGTCCTGGCTATTGGCAGAGGAAAAGTGCTGCATTGCATGCTGGGATACTGTATATAAAGCCAGAGTACATGTGCTCAGAGTTAGTTGAGTTGGGGAGCAGAGTCCAGGAGGGAGAGGGGCTGCTGTCGTGCGGCCCTGGGTGGTACACCCAGGGGCCTAGAGAGAGAGAAAAGCTGAATCCAGAGGTCCTGCAGAGCTGACTGGAAGGGAGACACCAGCAAGGATCTGATTCTGCCTACTGTGAGTACAGATCTGTGTCTTTGGGGCCTGTCCAGTGACATCTCAACTTTTTGAGATGGGAATAAGGGACACCTATCAGCAAAAAGTATGCAGGCATAGGACACACCCAATTGCCACACCCCCTTTAAGGAGAATTGTGCAAAAAAACAAGATTGGTTAAACCCACAAGTGCTTTTTTTACCACTACTATTCCTTTATATTGGCTTTTGGAATTTACAAATACAGCAATTTAGAAATCACTTGAAAGGTTTAGTGCTGGAAAACATTTTTTGATAGATAAAAAGTGCATTTTATATACATCTATATAGATCAGACCAAAATGAGGGACAAATGAGGAGGAATGAGGGACAAATGAGGAGGAATGAGGGACAGAGGGACATTGCTCCAAATCAGGGACAGTCCCTCAAAATCAGGGAAAGTTGGGAGCTATGGATGTAGGTCCAGCCACCGTTGCCTCCTGGGATGTCTGCATCTCACATCCGAGGAGGCAGTTTTTCAGTGCATGCACAGGCAGTCTCTTTTAAACCCTAAATACCTACCAGAGACACACAGTTTCTACATATGTGCAAGATCCCCCACGCATGTGCAGACTGTGACAGGTCTTTGCCAGTTAATGGGACCCAGCAGAGACATAAGGCATGTCTGTGCATGTGTGGGGGGTCTTGCAAAAATGCAGACATGCCGTAGTGGGTCTCTTCCAGGTCCCACAGACCTGGCAAAGACCAACTGGGGGAGATTTAGGCTCGGTTCACCCTACTTTCGACTTGAAGGTCACGCAACTTACGATGCGAATTTGCCAGGCGACTTCCTGGCAATTTGCTAGCGACTTGATGCGACTTAGTACTACTTTGATGCGGCTTGATGCAACTTTAGCAGAGGGAGGGGCTACACCACAGGGAATGCCTGGGTAATCTTCCTGTAATGTCGGATCCAAATCACATCAATATAGATGAAGATCCAACTTGGAGCCAACTTCCATCAAAGTCTATGGGCACAAATCGAATAGAAGTTGCCTTGAACTAGTATAGGAACCTTTTCTAATGTTGGAGCGACTTCAGTAGTGCTAACTAAGACGGCTCTCATTGACTAACATGGGATTTCACATGTCGTGCAACTTGGGGTCTCGCAAGTCAGATCCCAAGTTGCGGCAGACTGGTGCACTCAGAATCTGGTTATGACTAAGGCCTTATAGGCTGAAACGCGTCAACTGACTTAATCTGCTTTTGTTCACTGTGGCTATTCAATAAAATTAAGAAATTTTAAGAGCAACAACCGGACTGTGGATCATTTTTTCTACAGCACTCAGAATCTCCTGCAGTTGTGCATGGTAGCCAATCGGCTTCTAACTTCAGCTTGTTCAATTAAGCTTTGACAATAAACTGGAAGCTGATTGGTTACCATGCAATAATAATAATAATAATGCACAGCTGCACCAGGTTTTAATTGCACCAGTTTTAGTAAATATCCCCCACTGTAAAAGATGGTGAAAATACTGTGTCAACCTCAAAGCTAAGCTGCCAACACAACAATAAGACTAATTGTGAAACGATATGTGAAATAAATGTGTAGTGCTAAAAGTATATCTGGATCGTGGTCACCTAATGATGGTGATAATCTTCCCCGCTGTGTTTGCAAAATGTGCAGAATCTTGCTTGAAGATTGTGGCACGAGAACAAATTTCCTAAAGTGTTGAAAAAAAATACATTAAAAATGCATATGTGTTTCCGGGGCATTTTCTGACTCCCAGCATGCACCTGTGAAACATGGACATATGACACAAAAACGCACCAAAAATACGACCACGGTGCGTTTTCAATGCCATTCGTCTGGGTCTTTTCACACTTCAGTGTATTGGAAATTGTGAGCAGAATCATGCGATTCTGCCCGCGATTCCAGAATCGCAGCAAAAATGCGCTACCTGGTGCGATTTTGCCACAATTGTCATGCAACAAAATGTGTAAAAAAAAGAGCAGCAAAACACACAATTCCAAACTCGTCAAGCTTAGTGCCAAAATGTGGTACATAAGCTTCTTTGGCACGTTTTTGGAGCGAAAGGAGGCCCATTCAATATGGATGGTGCCACTGTGAAAAAACATCACAAAAACATGCAAAAAAGGCCTTAAAGGGAATTTGGGAAATATTTTTAATTGTGTTTTTAGCAAGGTAAAAACACATCAGTGTGAAAGAACCTTGGCTGCAAAGATAGCAACGCTAAACTCCATGGACTAGTAAGTATGTTTCTTTATTCTATACAGGGATAGTTATCAGGGTTTTGAAATTACTGTCTTCTTTCTATGCATGAATGTAAAAAAACTTCTTTGCGCAGCTCCCCCCCCACCCCCCAATACTTACCTGAGCCCCATCTTGATTCAGCAATGTGCACAAGAGCAGTGGTTCTCCATTGTCTCTTCCTCCTCATTGGCTGAGACAGCAGTGGGAGCCATTGGCCCCCTCTACTGTCAGTCACAGCCAGTGAGCCAATGAGGAGAGTGGGGGACGGGGCTAAGCCATGCTTTGTGTGTGAATAGACACACAGAGCAATGGCTCAAGAGCAAGCCTGCTCAGGTGCCCCCCATAGCAAGCTGCTTGCTTTAGGGGCACTCGGCAGAAGGGAGAGGCCAGGAACGCTGGCGGGGGACCCGAGAAGAGGAGGATCCAAAACCACTGCACAGAGCCGGTATCTATGACATGTTTGTTTTATTTTTATTTTTTTAAAACTGCCTTTAATATCATTTTAAATTTTGGACAAGTAGGGTGAAAATCATCTGTATGCCAAAAGACAAGGTCCACCGCTGTCCCCCCAATAGGTAGACCTCTGCCTCTACTATAAAAACACTACATGAAACCAAAAAGGAAAAAAAAACACTCAACAAGAATTAGAAAATATACCTCTCTTATGCCCCATACACACGATCCAAAAATCGGACGACAGATCGTTCGTTTTTTTTTTTGTGCATGCTAGTCGTATATCGAACCTGAAGAGTTTACTAAAGTTACGAAAATTCTCGTCCAACAGAATAAAAAATCGGAAGTGATGTCACGTGTTGTAGGGTATTTGTGTTTTATTTTCAGCCGACAACTGTACTGATTAAAAGAAAATCGCACGATCTGGTATCACACGAGAATCATTTTCGTGCTTGTCCGATCAAATAATATCGGATAAACCGTCATAATCTGCTATCGAAAGTTCTGTACTAACGATCCGATCAGCGCACGATCGCTTTGAAAGCGGTATTTTTCGTACGATTTTCGGATCGTGTTAACGGGCCATAACACCCCAACATCTGCCCAGGATGCATAGGTGAGGGTGAAGTCGCTTCCAACAAGATCCTGAGGACGCTGTGGATCCAAAATCTCGCAAGAAGACGCTCCAGCACTGTGCAAGCCACATGGGTTACACTTATTAAACCCCAAAAATAAATCCACCCCCCCCCCACCAAAAAAAGAAGGCCTTGTGCATTCCGGGACAAGACCCTTTAGCATCCAAGGTGACAAGGCCAAAGTGCCCCACCCCCGTCCCCATGAGCTATTTATTTATTTTATCATCACATTTTTATTCAAGTTTATAATCAAACAGAACACAGCACCCATACGTCGCATGTACAGATTAGAAATCATAATACAGACAGTCTAAGAAACATCACTTTCAGAAGAGTAATGGGAAAAAAAAACATTCATATAATTATTATTATTATTATTATTATTTAAGGTACTTATATAGCTCCATCAATTTACACAGCGCTTTACGTATAATAGCACCAAATGCAGCCCTCCCTCTCTAAATTCTCTCCTGAGGTTTATCAATCTCCTCCCAACTCAGCGTACAGTCCAAAATATCCAATCATCTCTTCCATATATTCTCAAATTTCCCTGGGCAGCCTCTATGTAAAAAAATATATTTTTCTTTAATTAGTTATTAATCATTATTATTATTTTATTTAATTATTAGCTGTTTACTTTATCATCATGAGTTGCATGTCTTACCCTTTTTGCACCCCCTCCTGCTGAAGTGCCACCCTCTTCCTGGCCCAAGTCCTGGCCTTGGGCTTCAGCTTGTTGGTCATTGTGTACAGCAAGCTGTTATAAGGCCTTTGCAAAACTTTCAATGAACTTCAACTAATTTTCTTTGTTTAACCTTTTAGCTGACTTTTGATCCTCTATGACTGTGATAGAAAACACAGTCTAAAAACATTAAAAAAAAAAAACACTTTAAACACCAACCCTCTCAGGAGGTTTTGAGCCCCCCCCAGTCTAACATACAGGCACATACAATGTAAACTTGCATGTAGGGGGGGGCACCTCTGCAAGACACTAAACACGCTACAAATATTACATAACACTAAAATGAGCGTAATAGTTCTACGCTCATTATTCATGGTTATGTCTAAACTGATGACCTGTTGGGGCCTATGTAAAATGTTGGGTGATCTAAAAATGAATGTGTAATTTTTTTTACTGATCTCTACTTTCAGGAAATATATACTGTTTTCGGTTTTTAAGTAATCTTCAGGTCTAAATTTTTAATTTTTTTTAACCAATTGGCTCCAGGCTAATTCTGACACTTCTCACATACATGCAAAAATCAAATTTTTTTTTTGTTAGAAAATGACTTAGAACCCCCAAACATTATATATTTTTATGAAGAGGCCCTAGAGAATAAAATGGCGGGTGTTTCAATTTTGTATGTATTTGCGCAGCGGTTTTTCAAATGCAATTTTTTTTGGGAAAAAATACACTAATGAATTTTAATGGACAAAAACACAATATAATAACCAATTGTTAGCTAAAATATAAAAAAAAATGATGTTATGCTGAGTAAATAGAGACCTAACATGTCAAGCTTACCTAAAATTGCACACACTCATGGCAAAAACTATGGTACCTAAAAATCTCCATTAATTAGGTTACCGGTTTAGAGTTACACGGGAGGTCTGGTGCTAGAATTATCACTCTTATCTTATCACTGTGGGATGACAGTGATCAACATGTACAAATACATAAGTGGTCCCTATAGTGAACTTGATGTTGAGTTATTCACTTTGGTCATCACAGAGGACAAGGAGGCACTCTTTACATCTAGAGGAAAAGAGATTTTATCTCCAAATACAGGAAAGGTTTCTTCACAGTAAGAGCTGTGAAAATGTGGAATAGAATCCCTCAAGAGGTGGTTCTGGCCAGCTCAGTAGATTGCTTTAAAAAAGGCCTGGATACTTTCCTAAATGCACATAATATAACTGGGTACTAACATTTATAGGTAAAGTTGATCCAGGGAAAGTCTGATTGCCACTCTGGGATCAGGAAGGAATTTTTTCCCCTGCTATAGCAAATTGGATTCATGCTTTGCTGGGGTTTTTGCCTTCCTCTGGATCAACTGTCGGTGAAGGATTGTGTATATGGGTAGGTATGATTTATTTTTTTCTCTTTTGTTGATTGAATAGATGGATTTGTGTCTTTTCTCAACCTGACTAACTATGAAACTATGTAGCTTTAACATTTTTACAAATTTTATTATTTATTTTATACATTTTTTTTTACACTGTATCTTTTTTCTCATCACTTATATTGCTATGACAAGGGATGAACAACATACCTTGTGATAGCATGGGATGTGACGGGTCCTTTTTATACAGAGATCTATTAGACCCCAGATCTCTCCTCTGCCCTCCAAAGCATCTGATCCAATCAAGATCGGTTTAATCAGATGCTTGTACAAGCTGGTAACGGTTGTTAACATAAGACCGAAATCAGGAGTGACAAAATCCGCCTCGCTCCCAGTTTCTGAGGTCACGCAGTGGGCGGACCTACGTCCATTCCTCTCCCTGTGTCCCAGGAACCAGGGAGCCTGGTAAACTTTTACCAGCTTCAGAATTGCCGGCTGAAAAAAGTTATATCTCGGCCATCGCTGCAGCAGTCCGGGACGGGAAGTGGTTAAACATGCGTGCAAATAATGCAAAAATGACTGGCAGTGCCAAAGGTTAACCTACCACAGCCTGAGCTATTACAGTGATGGCCATGATCTTCTGGGTGCCACACCCAGCAGCTGTACTTCTGCACAGTAACCATACAGGGGCACTCGCTCAGCACTGCCACCATTTGTGATGTCACTGCCCCTTCTTTCCACCTTATCCAATCAGACAACACCTTGCATTCTTTGAGAAAATTACAAGAAGTTCTGTAAATGATGGCTGTGCTGAGTAAGCGACCCCCTGTGGTTACTATGCAGAAGGGCAGCCGCTCAACAGGGCATCTGGAGGGTCATGGACATCACTGTGGTAGCGCTTATTGCTACGGTGATTTGCAGCTTAAACAGGGATTGGTCAGGTTTGAGTTTTGAGTAATGCATATTTAGATTGTTCCAAGCTGGCCCAATGTAAGTATTATTATTATTATAATACAGGATTTATATAGCGCCAACAGTTTGCTCAGCGCCTTACAACATGAGGGCAGACAGTATAGCTAAAATATAATTACATACAGGAGGAATCAGAGGGATCCCAAATATATCATTCCTGGAGTTCAGCTTTATAGATCTAAGACAAAAATCAAGTGATCCTTCTTTTTTTTTTTTTTTACATAGCTACTGTATAATATCTTATAAATATTATATATATATATATATATATATATATATATATATATATATATATATATATATATAAATATATATATAAATATATCTTATAATATATTTAATATATGTGATATAAATATAATAGTGTAAATATCATATAATATATGTAATATAAATATCATATAATTTATGTTGTAAAGCGCTATATAAGTCATGTATAAAAATAATAATAATAATATATAATGTAAATATCTTATATATGTAATACAAATATAATATAATGTAATATAAATATTGAAATACAAAAATCTACCCTATGAATAAATTGAAGAATATTTCTCATTATTCAATCCCCGGAACATTTCCAGGGACAATCTTCTAAACCTGGGAAATGAAGGACAGCTGGAAATATATGGACCATTACCCAAGAAATGCAAAAATAAAATAGATGTACACTGAATCGGCTGATAGGAAGACCCCCTTATCCTAGAGGGAGAGAGTCCCATAAGGAGTGGGGGAGGGGTAGAGGTCTATACAAAGAGATAATGAGAAAGGGTGGGCTCCGCATCCAGATTTAATATGGATAAGGTAATGGGGGGACACAGCAACAATGGCAGCAGCCAGAGGGATGGGGATGGGATAGGGGTAGAGATCAGAATCTGGCCTATATAGTCAGGAATAGCAAGACCAGGCAGACTATCACACAATACAGCAGAGCATTGCACCTTTGTTCAGTCTCTGCAAATGTTGCTTGATTTAACCCTTCCTCTGCCAAATGCTACGACACTTGCTAAGATTGTTTTCAATCCTTTCTTTTAGGTCATATTACCACATGAGCATGCCAAGTATTTCAAGCATTGACATGCGGTGTAGTAAGGCAGCCAATTATGGGAATGGGCCACCAACACACCACAAAGCTGATTTTAACACCATAACACACAGATGGTTCAGATCTGTGGCATTGTGCATTGGCTAGAAA